>NC_142942.1:11786295-11828795 GCF_046866305.1 Octopus bimaculoides | reverse complement strand
ATTTCCATACCATACACTCTCTTTCTCTCAAACTGCACTTGTGTGGCATGTGGGTTTTTTTTTTATTTGAGATGACTGTTGGAAGTGAAACAATTAACATTCTGCTGGCTATTGTAGCTAGCAAAGATACATACTGTTATAGTAATGTATATTAATATTTAGGATTAATAGGTGTCAAGGTCTTTTGTTGTAAATTTTCATCCTAGTCGTAGTGTCATTGACCAGGTTTGTGAAGCTACCTATTTATATTGTTACAAAAAAATAGGTGACTATGCTATGATATCTACTGGTTTGGAATAACAGGGAAAGGAGGCAGGTTTAGTTTTCTACTATAGCCTCTGGCCAACCAAAGCCTTGTGAGTGAATTTGGTAGACGGAAACTAAAAGAAGCCCATCATATATACACACACTATGCTATGATATCTGTTGGTTTGGAATAACAGGGAAAGGAGGCAGGTTCAGTTTTCTACTATAGCCTCTGGCCAACCAAAGCCTTGTGAGTGAATTTGGTAGACGGAAACTAAAAGAAGCCCATCATATATACACACACTATGCTATGATATCTGCTGGTTTGGAATAACAGGGAAAGGAGGCAGGTTTAGTTTTCTACTATAGCCTCTGGCCAACCAAAGCCTTGTGAGTGAATTTGGTAAACGGAAACTAAAAGAAGCCCATCATATATACACACACTATGCTATGATATCTGCTGGTTTGGAATAACAGGGAAAGGAGGCAGGTTTAGTTTTCTACTATAGCCTCTGGCCAACCAAAGCCTTGTGAGTGAATTTGGTAGACGGAAACTAAAAGAAGCCCATCATATATACACACACTATGCTATGATATCTGTTGGTTTGGAATAACAGCGAAAGGAGGCAGGTTTAGTTTTCTACTATAGCCTCTGGCCAACCAAAGCCTTGTGAGTGAATTTGGTAAACGGAAACTAAAAGAAGCCCATCATATATACACACACTATGCTATGATATCTGCTGGTTTGGAATAACAGGGAAAGGAGGCAGGTTTAGTTTTCTACTATAGCCTCTGGCCAACCAAAGCCTTGTGAGTGAATTTGGTAGACGGAAACTAAAAGAAGCCCATCATATATACACATACTATGCTATGATATCTGTTGGTTTGGAATAACAGCGAAAGGAGGCAGGTTCAGTTTTCTACTATAGCCTCTGGCCAACCAAAGCCTTGTGAGTGAATTTGGTAAACGGAAACTAAAAGAAGCCCATCATATATATATATATATATACACACACACACACACGCGCGTGTCTGTGCTTGTTCTCCACCACCACTTGACAACTAGCGTTGGTGTGTTTATGTCTTATTTGCAGTGTGGCAAAAGAGACCAATAGAATTAGTACTAGGTTTGAGAAAATAAGTCCTAGGGTTGATTTGTTCAACTAAAACCCTTGAAGGTGGTCCCCTGGCATGGGTGCATTCAAATGCCTGAAACAAGTAATGTATACACACACATGTATATTTCAATGAAGGCGCATGGCTTAGTGGTTAGGGTGTTGCACTCAAGATTGCGAGATCATGGGTTTGATTCCCAGACCGGGTGTTGCATTGTGTTCTTGAGCAATGCACTTCATTTCACATTGCTCTGCAATCATTTCGACATCTGACATGTGGCACCCAGTTGCACCTGTACAGGTAATGTTGATTTGATGGAGGGAGTGAGCTTATGTCTACACAAACATTTGATCACCATAAACAATGTGTGGTTGTTCGGTAAGAAATTGTCAAACCCTCATACGTCATCTAACGATGGGAGAGTCCATTATATATTTCAGTGGGGTAACAATTTAAAGATGTTACTTAGAATAAAGAACTAAACTTTTAACCCATTATTGTTGGTCTAATGATTGAATTAAAAGTGCGTGTATACATACATACATATATATCACCATTATTTAATGTCCATGTTCCATGCTGGCTTTGGTAGGACAATTTGACAGGGTCCAACTGGTTGAAGGACTGTATCATGCTCCAGTATTTACTTTGGCATAATTTCTATGGCTGGATGGCCTTTCTAATGCTAACCATTTACAGTGTGTATTGGAGATAACAGCAATGGACTTTGTTTGAAAAGAAAAAAAATCATTTTTAAGTTCTATACTAGTCTGAACCTATGTGCATATATATAATGGCTGAAGATGAACAAAATTTAAAACCATTTTGTGTCGTATAATATGTTGAAAAGCCAGGGGTCAGCAACCTGAAAGTTATGTATAGACCATGTGTTTTTAAGAAGTGTTCACTTTGCATCCACAGAAACCCAGGTTCAATCTCTCTGCATGGTACCTTTGAGTAGGTGTGATCTGTCATGTTCTTGAGTTGCTCAATACCTTGTGGGTAGGAAACTGAAGAAGTGTGTTTATATTTCTGGTTGTGCTTGCATTTTGCATGGGTCTAAAAACTGGTGTTGTTTACTTTGTGTCCATTTATTTCTTGTAAATTAGTATTTTTAACAAATTAATTGATAAAGGAAGAAGCAAACTGGAATACATATGGAGCTTGAGTTAGTCAACTGAGCCCTTGAAAAGAGTGCCCCAGTATGGTAGCAGTCAAGTGACTGAACCCAGTAAAAGAGGATATTGGTTCTTGTAAGTTTTGTGTGAAAAAATTTAGGCATGTGAAGTATGTCTTTTATTCAGTAGTTATTTATGATTAATTACACTTTAAGTACTAAAAGGGTAAAGCACATGGTTCAGTGGTTAGAGCATAGGGCTCACAATCACAAGGTAGTGAGTTCGATTCCTGGACCGGGCTGCATGTTGTGTTCTTGAGCAAGACACTTTATTTCAGGTTGCTCCACTTCACTCAGCTGTAGAAATGAGTTGCAATGTCACTGGTGCCAAGCTGTATTGGCCCCTTTGCCTTTCCCTTGGATAACATCAATGACGTGGAGAGTGGAGGCTGGTATGCATGGGTGACTGCTGGTCTTCCATAAATAACCTTGCCCGGACTTTCCCTTAGAGGGGAACTTTCTAGGTGCAATCTCTTGGCCATTCAGACTGAAGGTGGTCTTTACCCTTTTAAGTACTGTTTTGTTTACTAGGATTGCCTTTCTTGAAATATAAGCACAAATATCATCATTTATCATTCACTTTTCCATGTTTACATGGGTCACATGGAAATTTGCTCGGGCAGATTTTCTATGTCTGGATGCCCTTCTTGTTGCCAGTTTTCAGCTGTTTCCAAGCAAGGTGATATTGCCCCATGACCAGGCATGTCTTTCCATTGAAGACTGGAAATGATCAATCTTGCTTGTATGTATAAATATATATATATATATATTAGAATGCATGTGGGTGAATTTTGAGTGTGTCCATGGCCTGCAAAGTTCTTCAAATCTTGTTTTGTTGTTCCTGTTGCTGCAGAAACCATGAACAGCTACCACTGTATGTTTTCACTATCAGTTTCTCTTCTGTCTCTTCTTTCCCCACTCCCTCCTCTCTCCCTGGAGCAGTACACACACACACACACACACACACACACACACACACACACACACACATGTATAATTTACTCTTTATTTAATTGTCTCTTTTTGTAAACATGTAGCGACACATAGTATTTCTCTCTCTCTCTACTCAAAAAGACGCTCTGGTCACGTCTGTATACTTGAAAGTTATATTGGTTAATGATCTCGTAGAGCAGTGGAATGGTGGAAATACTAGAGAGCTTAACTAATTGTCGTATATCACCCCCTCATAGTCATCATTTCAAACTCTGCTTGGCTTGATTTATGTCTTCCATTCAATCCTGTGCCTAATAACTCGTATTGTCAAGTCTACTAGAGCTGATTTAATTTACTGTCTCTTCTTGCAAAATTGGTTATGTGGTTTGTCAAAGATAATGATTTTATTTTTTTTATCAAATTATATACCATGTATTCTATTTATCAAATTTATGTCATATTGTTTTTAAATCCTATGGTTTGGTTTTTTTTTTTTTTTTTGTATATGAGTTTCTGAAAGAGCTCTGTGTGGTTGCTTGAACTGCTTGAAATAACAGCCAAATTTTCTGTATGTTATACTTTCCTGTCTTTGAACAAGAGATGAACATATTGGTTAATCTGTACCTGTGGGGTACTGAAAAGTTCCTGGCTTTAAGTGTATCATGAAACACTTGGCTGGAAGCCCAACCCTCTGAGTTCTTTTACAAGAGTTTAGAAAAACTAAAGGATTGTTGCAATAAGTGTGTGCATCTGAGAGGGGAATATGTTGAATAAAATCATAATTAACTGATCCTCCTGTATTTTCTTTTACCCAAAGCCAGGAACTTTTCAGCATTCCCTCATATATATGCTGGTGTGTTTACGTCCCCGTAACTTAGCGGTTCGGCAAAAGAGACTGATAGAATGAGTACTAGGCTTCCAAAGAGTAAGTCCTGGGGTCAATTTGCTCGACTAAAGGCGGTGCTCCAGCATGGCTGCAGTCAAATGACTGAAACAAGTAAAAGAGTGAAAAGAGTAAAAGAGTATACAAGGTAAAGAGTAATGGCGCTGCAGTGTTCAATGATACAATATAGTGGACACCACTTAACTGAAATCATCAAAATGAATTGAAATTATTACTTATCTAACATTTTGTTTCTATGCTTTTATAAGCTAACGGAATTATGGCTGAGCATGGACGATAGTTCGCTGTAAACATGCAAGAATTGATGAATATTTGTATTGGGTGATTTGAGTTTCCACGTGTTTACTTGAAGAACTGCATGCAAAATCTAGATGTTATTGTTGTTGTTGTTCCTCTGTTTGTTTTATGAAAGCAGACCCATGAGCAAAGGTTTTTCCAGTAGTGACCATCCAATCTCTTTTCCTGACAGTTTATCTAGGGTTATATTATGTAATCTGTCTTTTTTTATTAAGATGATAGGGTGTGATGAGAGAGATATAGCTGTTATTTCTAGCATATGAAGTGACTGCATAGATATTCCCTCATTGGTTCAGCTACCTCAAGCTACAGTGTACTAACTGGTAGATTCATATGGTACTTATAGTACCAACTAATATTCATATGGTACTACATGGTAGATTCATATCATTACTTAAAAATATTTACATTTTAAGAACTAACCAGACTTTTGAGATGATGAGGCCTCTATGTGATACTGCAAGAAATAGCAGCCAAATCTTCTTAATGTTTTAAATAAAGAAAGGATACATTAGATAATGAAAGCTCACATAACCCTGTAAAAGGCAGGATGGTCACTGTTGGATTTTCCATCACCATAAGCCTGCTGAATCTGAGTTTATTTCATAAAGTAAGTTGAAATATATAAACTGCAACATTACTTTACTTCACATCCTGTTGGCTTATTTGCTGACTAATATCTGAAAGGAAGACGAATAGAAGAAATATCCTAACCCTTCTGCTATCAACCTGAGACCATCTTTAATTGTACATCCTGCTTTGAAGTGAACCAAATTAAAACTTCCTTTGAAATTTCATGTTAATTTGTTTCAAACTCCAGCTAAATGACGATTGTTATTTTAAATAAATTCTTCAATATTTTTGAAGTAAATTGGAAAAAACAAAAAAAAAAAAGCACTGAATTTCAACAGAAATATGGTAATGAGAGGGTGTGTGTGTGTGTGTGTGTGTGTGTGTATAGATTTTGAAATAAAAGTTCAAATGTGATTTCCTTATTACATAAATTTAAATATTAATTTTAATTTTATTGTTTGGCTCCAAATCCTCTCTGACTCATCAGATTTATAATGAAAGGTATTCCAGTTGTGACCATCCTTCCTTTGAGCATTACATGTCTAGGATTTTATTATCTAATATCCCCATTTCCGAGGTGGTAGTAATTTAGAGAGGGCTTTGGCTGCTGTTTCTTGGAGATTGAGTGCCCCCTATAGAGACTGCCATATTGGCTTTAAATTTTATATTATTTTTCTCTGCAAGTGTCCTTGTTCATTTTAATCATAAATGAGTTACAATCAAAGGCCTTTCAGCCATGACCATCTCATCTATTTGTATATTTAAGACTACACCATCCTGTATATTTTTTGTTTATTGCTGAGGGACAGTAGCGATGTGATTATTTTAAACATAAATAAATGTGGTATTTCAACAGAAATATGGTAACAAAAATGTTAAGGTGAAAACCATATTGCTCACTTTGACATATTGGTAAAATCATATAAGGCATATGGCTCGTATAATAAATATTTTATAACATTAGGGGTGGGGTGAGGGTGGTGGTGGGGGCATAAATTTGAAAGAAAATGCTCAAATTTAGTTGACTTCTTTTTAATTTCAGGTTACGATATTAGGAAATTGTTTTCTATTATTGTTACATTGTTTTTATTAACTATTCTAAGAAGGTGGGGGCATTCTTTATAATCTTCACTGACCCTTTTAGATTAGGTTAGTGGGTCACAGTATGGTCCAGGTGAACCACTGGTATTCCATACAAAATTTAGGTGCAGGAGTGGCTGTGTGGTAAGTAGCTTGCCTACCAACCACATGGTTCCGGGTTCAGTCCCACTGCGTGGCACCTTGGGCAAGTGTCTTCTACTATAGCCTCGGGCTGACCAAAGCTTTGTGAGTGGATTTGGTAGACGGAAACTGAAAAAAGCCCGTCGTATATATATATATATATATATATATATATATATGTGTGTGTGTCTGTTTGTCCCCACCAACATCACTTGATAACCGATGCTGGTGTGTTTACGTCCCCGTAACTTAGCAAAAAGAGACCGATAGAATAAGTAATAGGCTAACAAAGAATAAGTCCTGGGGTCGATTTGCTCAACTAAAGGCGGTGCTCCAGCATGGCCACAGCCAAATGACTGAAACAAGTAAAAGAATAAAAGTGGGTGGTCCATTTCGAGTTTAAGAACAAATAAGTTGCTATTTTTTTTTTTGACATGAGACAATCTAAACTATAAATCATTTAAAAGTTAATTAACATGTATAATTATATAACACATGATTGTTTTCTCCATTTAAAATATCCATGTTCTGTGTTGTGTAATGTAGTTAAAATAGTTGACTGTGCAGAACAGCATGACTCAGGGATTTGGCACAGACCTCAAAACTTTACTGACGTTACATGATAATGATATTTATATTTTAATTAAATGATAAATGATAAAGGGCTTTTTCTCACTCTATTTCAGTTTTGTATTATCTGCTAATTATATAATTAATATGCTTGGCTTTTATTTTATCTTGAAATGTTTTTTTTATTTTAAAAAATACTCCTTAAGATACACAACACACACATACACATGCACACATATATATTGACTAAATTAATCCCCTAAATCAAATTTAAATATTTTAATCATTTTATCAGTTTGCTAAACACTTACAAGAAAAGAAAGATGTTTAAAATATTTGGAAAAGACAATTATGGAACTATCAATAGGTTTTAAGTTTTTGTTAACCTCCCCCTATATTAATTAGCATAGGTTGAAAAGTACAGTGAACACTAAGAGCTTAAGTATTGTAGTATATTATGAGTATTTCTAAAACTTTGTTGAAGATTTATGAATGAAACTGTCTTCTATTAAAATGCTATATTTCTACAGCAATATCACTATTGTTAAACTTTATAGGATGTTTGGTTGGAGGGAGAGGAGGGTTTTAGTATTTTGGTTTTCTTCTCAAAAAAAAAAAAAAAAAAGCGGGGTACGATGTCGAGAAACTTAGAACAACAATCATTTGTATGATCATCTTCAAGTTTGGTACCTTCAGTATCAGACAGCAACACCAAAATTGTGTGCCTGAATCCTGCCTGTGAGAAAAGCTTTGTGATTGTTTGCTTGACTTGCTAAAAATAGCTGTCATCTTTATATATATATATATATATATTATTCAAAGGAATTCCAACTCTGTCTTTTTTTTGTTTTATTTATATTCTTATAATATTAATATAGGATATAGAATATATAGTATATATAGTAGTAGGTATAGTAAAATGAAATGAAGTATTGTCTTATTTAATAAATGAAATATTGAATATTAAATATCAAAGGACTAGTATACTTTCTTACATTTTAGCAGTCTCCAAGGTCCCATGTGACAGGAATGTTTCAACTATATATATATATATATATATATATATATATAAATTGGGTAATGTGGTCCTTGATACAGATGGAAAAAAAAGGTGTGGTAGTCATGGCTGGAAGTCTCTTGATTATTAGTATGTTTGATTAGGGCTGACCTTCAGCACAACAACAACAATAACAGCAGCTGCTGCTGCTTCTTCTACACTGAATGAAGTGTTGAACAAGCCTTGATTGATAGTCTTTTTATAGCAAGCATTGTAGTGTCACCAAAGACTGGGTGTTTGGAATTGCTTCTGCTGCATTCTTAGCAATACCATATTCTAATTTCCCATTACAGTCTTTGCAGGCCTTCCTTCTTCTTCTTCTTCTTCGTTGCATATGTGTTACAAGATTAAAAACAATTTTCTCTCCTCGTTTTCATTCGTTCTTTCTCTCTTCCGTCTTTCGAATGAAAACTTTACACGTGAGATATTTCAGCTATCTCAGCAGTTAGTCATCATAAATATAATCACTAACATACTTCAAACATTGAGGAATATGTTGAAGTTTAATTTAGAAAAAACCCCCCCAAAAAAAAACCAAAAAAATTTTTCTTCTATAATTTTATCTTCATATCATTTTACTGTAATGATATTAAGGGTGGGGGTGGGATTTGAGGTGTATGCGTGTGTGTGTGTGTGTATATCTTTATCCTCACAGTACTGTAGGAAGGTAATAAATATATAATCAATTTCTAATGTTTGAAGAAATGGATAAATTAGATTTTTTTTTTTTTTTCTTAACAAGGCTATGATGAACTTTGAAAAAACATAGGCTTGTCTGTATGATTCAGAAGACCACTTTGGGCAAATGTCTTCTCTTTGAGCCTCTGGCCAATCAAAGTTTTGTGAATGAATTTGGTAAATGGAAACTGAAAGAAGCCTGTTATGTGTGTGTATAAAGTATGTATAAATGCTAATGTGTGTGTATGTATATATATAAATAAATAAATGCATGTGTTGTATGGCTGTAGTAAAAAGCTTGCTTCCCAACCACATGGTTCTAGGTTCAGTTCCATTGCATGGCACCTTGGACAAATGTCTTCTAGAGCCCTAGGCCGACCAAAGCCTTGTGGATTTGGTAAATGGAAACTGAAGGAAGCCTGTTGTGTGTCATGTTTGTCCCCCCCACTACCTCTTGACAACCAGAGTTGGTGTGTTTATGTCCCCATAACTTAGCAGTTCGGCAAAAGTGATTGATAAAATAAGTACTAAGCTTTATAAAAAAAAAGTACTGAGATCAATTCAATTGACTAAAAATTTGTCTAGTTGGTGCCCCAGTATGACCACTGTCTAATAACTGAAACAAGGAGATAAAAGATATATATATATCATTACCAACACGGTCACTACTACTACTACAACCAACAAAAAATGCTCCCACCTGGACTGTTGACACCAGTAAGGAAGAATTATGAACTTTTCATTTAATTTCATTTTTTTAAACATGTATTTTTGATAAGGTTCATTTTTTCAAGAACCGAAACATGTTAAAAATATCTCTGACACAATTATAAATTAAAATTCATTTTTTATATATTGGCGTTTCCAAACTTCTTTTATATATATATATATATATATATATATATATATATATATGCATACACACAAATGCATTTGTGTGTTTGTGTGCTGATTGTAAAGAAAATCACCATTCATACAAAAAGTGTCATTTGTTTACCATCTTCTGTGAAAACATGTCCATTGAAATGTTAGTGTTTGAAGGACTTGGGGAAATATTACCTTGCATGGAAACAGATGAAGATTAGTGACAAGAAGAGAGCATCTGTTTCAGTGAATTTTTTTTTCATCCACTGAAGTGTGGAAAAGCGGATGTTAAAACAATGATGATGATCAAACTATTTCAGTATGTTACTGTTGCTTATGTGTGTCTGTGAGGGCACTCCTATGCATGTGATCCGCCACTCAATATAAATCAACTTCCTTCACCTGCTCTCCGGTATAGGAATATTAATTATGTTAGCTGAGAAACAAGTTTCACATCATTACTAAACCAGGGAGCATTTATGTAGTTGCCCAAAGTGTTTAAAACAACAACCATCTTCTCTCTCAAACCAAACTGTCTTAAAAAAGAAAGTAGGCACAGGGTGGTTTAGTTGGAATATTTTCATCTTAAGTTTGCTCAATGTAGTTACACCTGCGTTTAAACGCTGTGGCAATCACCACCATGCTTAGACTCTAAGCCGGAGATAGTTGAATTAAGTTGAAGTAGTTATATATTTCAGCCTAGTATTTTTATTGTAGAAGTGAACTGGTTGTGTGGCTATGATTGTCCACACAACTGGATTACTAACTCATAGGTTGTGGGTTCATCTGAGACATAAGGATAGTATTTTGTCTCAGGTAAAGAAACTGTGAATATAACACAATCTTTATCATACAACCCAGTGCCTTTGTTAGTCCATTACTTTCATCATTTCGATAACTAATAACATGCTGAAAATATCACACTTCATTAGTCTCTATTAGAAATTTATGACCATTATTAATTTTCCTGACATTAACTGTTAATTGCTATAGACATCATTGCTTGTGTGTGTGTGTGTATATATATATATATATATATATATATATATATATATATATATATATATATATATATATATATATAAATATCATTAATATTAGAACGTAAATGGCCAGAAATGTAATTAAGTAAATATAAATTGTTTTGATAAATATCTATTGAAAATATATATATATATATATATATATATATATATAAATGTGTGTGTTTATATATATATAAATGTGTGTGTTTATATATATATATATATATATATATATATATATGGTAACAAATCAACACAGAAGAAAAAGCACTCAATACGAGTAGTGGAGTATAATTAATTTAATTGTTGAAGCCATTAGTCTTGAGTGATCGCATACACTTCATCAAAAGTATTGTTCTGCTATGGCTGCTGTTTGATGAAGTGAATATATTCAGAAAATCAAGAGTAATGGCTTATGACTTAAACCAACAAGAAATACAAATATCTACATGTGTGTGTGTGTGTGTGTGTGTGTGCATATATATATATATATATATATATATATATATATATGGGAGAATATACAAAAAATAACAACAGACGAGGACAGGTGGTGTAAATAACAAAAGTATATATTAGTATGACGCTCGG
The DNA here is from genome assembly GCF_046866305.1 of Octopus bimaculoides. Classification (NCBI taxonomy): domain Eukaryota; kingdom Metazoa; phylum Mollusca; class Cephalopoda; order Octopoda; family Octopodidae; genus Octopus; species Octopus bimaculoides. The sequence goes on along the minus strand of NC_142942.1, from coordinate 11,817,543 downwards.
GAATACGGAAAGTCTTTGACGTTTCGAGCTACGCTCTTCAACAGAAAGAATACGGAGACAAGGAGAAAAACACGGAGAAAAAAAAATTATATATAATGTTAAAAACCCTTGCAAAAACAAATGCAATTTTTATATTAATTTTGAAATCTAGACATTTTTGCTGTGAACATAGACATATATGACAGCACACACACACACACACACACACTATCAATCAATCAATCAATCAATCATCATCATCATTGTTTTATGTCCAGTGTTTCTTGCTATCATGGGTTGAATGGGTTGTGTCAACATAGCATCTCCCTGCTTGTTACTCTGTGTGTGTAAGTGTGTGGGTGCATATACATCGTTGAGCATGTATGTAGATATACGAATTGCATTTAAAGTTTTGAAAAAAATTAATATAAGCACTTCAAACAGCATTAGATTACCATAACAATGTATATATAACATATCTGCAAATGTAAACTTGTACTAGCTGTAAGATTTTGTCTTTTAAAATGACTTCTCTTTAGAGGCTCTGACTTTGTGAGACAAAATCTTCCAGATGGTGCTGTTCTCATTTAGGTGTTCATTACCAATGATATATGCATCGTTATTTCAAACAAATTAGTTGATTTTGATATAAAGTAATGATCCCCGCCTCTTTTACACTACTTAATTACTTAATATGATTGTTTTGAGTTATGTGGCATAACTAATTAAACTCTTCTGAGACCGCCCCTAGCAGTATGTTACAATCTTCCTGTTTTAAATTGCTTTAAATAAAAAAAAACTTCCATCAAAATGTTAATTTATGTTCCAAACACTAAGTTAGGTTTACTAGATTCTTTTACTTCAGTTATTTTCTTCATTAATTTCGAAATTAATTTAAACGAAGCAGTGTATTTTAACAGAAATATAGAAATAAAAGGATTAACAATTTAATTTTCCAGTTTATAAGCATTGCTAACGTTATAAAATATCTGTTAAAACTGTGATAACTTGGTTTAACTGTTTAGTATTTAAACTAGTCAAATCTGGCCTCTTAAACCTACTTGACAATGTAATTCAAAGTATAAACAATCGCATTATCGAAATCTCAAAGCTATGAGACAAATTCAGAACAATTCTTTTATTCTTTTACTTGTTTCAGCCATTTGACTGCAGTCATTCTGAAGCATCACCTTGAAGGGTTTTAGTTGAACAAATCGACCCCAGCACTTATTAAAAAAAAAAAATCCTATTTCTTATTCTATCTGTCACTTTTGCCGAACTGCTAAGTTACAGGGATTTAAACACACCAACAAGGGTTGTCAAGTGGTGATGGAGGAACAAACAATGACACCGACACACATTAACTATACATACATACATACATACATGTGTATGTACATATATTTATATATAAAACGGGCTTCTTTCAGTTTCCTTCTACTAAATCTACTCGCAAGGCTTTGGTTGGCCTGAGGCTATAGTAGAAGGCACTTGCCCAAGGTGCTACTCAGTGGGACTGAACCTGGAACCATATGAATAAATAAACATTAGCTTTAATAGAGTAATCTGAATGCTAGAAGATTAAGGGGTGTTGCTTTTGTTGACATGAATAGGCTCAGATGAGGAAGTATTTGATTAACAACTCATAGATTGGTAGGTTATATCTACTCCAGTTATTCTGTTGTGTTTCATGACAAGAGACTTAAATTCTTTGTAGCTATAGTGTTGCAATGGTAGGACTTCTACACGGTCACTTGACCAGTTGGAAATAACAACCAAATTATCTCACATTCTATAAAATGACAACATGGTCATGACAAAGACACTTTTGAGCATAGATCTGCTCATTTAGGGCTTGCTTGGGATTGAACAACTTAGCTGTAATCATTGTACATTGTAGGTGTTTGGTCGATCTGCTTGAAATGGCAGCCAAGTATCAATCAGATCACATTCTGTGATCTTAAAAATGAAGGCATGGTCATGACAAGAATACCTTTGATAATTAGTTTTAGTCAGTGAATGCTAACCTGGGGCTAAACAGCAGCCTAGCTGTAGGTAATGGGGAGATAGAGCCTGTTGTATATATTTGTGTGTCTTTACGTCTCTGTCAGTCCCTCAGTATCGCTTGACAACCAGTGTTGTAACTTTGTGGTTCGACAAAAGCAACTGATAGAGTAAGTACTTAGAAAAAGGCTTAGTACTTAGAGTAAGGCTTAGAAAAAAAGTCCTGGGGTCGATTCATTCTACTAAAATTCCTCAAGGTGGTGCCCTTGCTTGGCTGCAGTCTGATGACTGAAACAAAAGATATTGTAAGAAATAGATTTGCTTGTTATCTGGAATAAGTTTTTTTATTTTTGTGTGTGTGTGTTTAATACAGCTGGATGTTCTTTCCAAAGTTAACCACTCAACGGTTAAGTGGGAGTAGAATTTGGTTTAATAAGCAGAAAGAAAAGCAAAAATGAGTTTTGTGTACTTTACCTAGAGGTAGAATAATTGCTATAGCTAGGCTTGAATACCCTGTATAGCAATTTAAACACTTGAGTCACTGTACATAAGTGATATGTAATGTTGTATACTCCTCTGAACTTGCAAACAGTATAACTCTAGCATAGTCCAATGTCTTGTATTCATTGTGTCTGCTGTGATCTGCTCACATCACACTGTACTTGTTGAGCCAATGAGAGAGCCTCTACATAGTCACTTGACCTGCTAAAAACTGCGGTCAAATCTCCCCCCAAATTATACACTCTTCCATCTTAGAAATGGACAATTTGGACAATGTGATTCCGAATTCTCTTCACGTGGGAAAGAAATGAGAAAGTCGTGGTTGGACTGCCTTCGATCACTGGTCTGTTTGATCAGGCCTGACCTGGGGTTATAAATATCGGCAATACACTCTGTACAAAATGCTGTACCTGGTCCTTCCTCTCCTAGAAATGTAATCTCTTGGAATACTTTTCCTCCTGCACATCTGTCTTCACAAACTATGATCTAAATAAATTCAGGAATTGAAGCTAAATATCGGTGACCTTGAATTTACTAGACAGTAGCAGCACTGAAAAAGCTATGGGCACTGTTATTTCTAAACTCATTTCATATTCTATAGCGTTTTATCGCATAGACACAAGGCTTAAAATATTTCCATGGAGATGACACACAACTCCATCACAGGTAACTACCTCCTCCCACAGCTGTCTGGTTATTTGTTACTGATGGTTTGTTCCGAAGTAAATTAAATATAAATTTGATTTACATCTGAAAAGCTATTTCTATTAAAGAAAAAAAAAAAAAAAAAAAAAAAAAAAAAACACACTGCTTGTAAAACAGCATGGGTGCCTCAAATTCACATTTTAGCATCCTCTATTAGGTTTTTGTCTAATTGCTATTGTCATCTAAATTACCTAGAACAATTTTACTGAATGGTTAGCTGTTTCTCTAGGCAAGACTGTATCATAAGAGAATCCCAAAACCCAGTTTGCAGTGATGAAACAATATTAATTATATTAAACGTTGCCAGAGCAGCTGTCTGTCTTCCGTGCCAGTGGCACGTAGATAGCACCATTTGAGCATGATTGTTACCAACGTTGCCTTCCTGGCACTTGTGCCGGTGGCACGTGAAAAGACATTCGAGCGAGATCGTTGCCAGTGCCGCTTGACTGGCTCCTGTGCAGGTGGCATGTAAAATACACCATTTTGAGTGTGGCCGTTGCCAGTACCTCTTGACTGGCTTTCGTGCCGGTGGCATGGAAAAGCACCCACTACACTCTTGGAGTGGTTGGCGTTAGGAAGGGCATCCAGCTGTAGAAACTCTGCCAAATCAGATTGGAGCCTGATGTAGCCATCTGGTTCGCCAGTCCTCAGTCAACTCGTCCAACCCATGCTAGCATGGAAAGCGGATGTTAAACGATGATGATGATGATACCAAAGATAGCTATTACACGTTAGACACAATGAGATGTTTATTCTGTTGCATGAGTTCTAGGATTAGCTGCAATCGCGAATAATCCATCTGTAACCACTCGGAGCTTCTTTTTGCACTTAGGAATTATTCAGTATATTCTGTTTATAAGACAATAGGTGTGATATGAAGGAGACTGGCTGCTATTTCTAATAGTCGGATAACTCTTGCTCCAAGTGCAATCAATATCTTCTGCTTTTCTGATATTTTCTCAAGTTATTTCAAATTATTGAGCAAAAGAAAAAAAATAGCAAGAAGTTTGTGTGTGTGTGTGTGTGTGTGTGTGTGCATACGGTAGTAAATTGGCAGTTGTTAGAATGTTGGATAAAGTCCCTTCTATTCCAGCTCTCTATGCTCTGAGTTCAAATTCTACCGGGGTTAACTTTGTTTTCCATTTATTGTGGTGGTAGTGGTGGTGGGGTCTAAACTACCAGTTAAGTACTATCTAATTTTTCTTTTTTCTTTCTTAGAATCTGCCTTGTGGTGTAAGATATGTGTATGTGTAAATATAAAGTCATGATAGGGTAGAAAGATACGGTATTTTCAATGCAGCACTGTTGTTGTTAGCCGTTAACTGGAACTTAACTGAGAGCTAATATGGTATCTGCCCAGATAATATATCCCTCCAAACTCTCTCTCTCTATATATATGCGTGTGTGTGTGTATCAGTCATTATCTTGTGTTTGCCCTCCTTACCACTGCTTTCCAACTAGTGTTGAAGTGTTTGCACCCCTGTAATTCAGTGGTTCAGCAGAAAAAAAAAAAAAGACTGATAGAATAAGTACTGGGGTTGATTTAGTCGTCTAAAATTCTTCAAGGTGGTGCCCCAGCATGGTCACAGTCTAATGACCTGAAACAAGTGAATGATAAATGATAAAAATACTCCGGAAATATCCTTTTATTTTTCTGATTTAGAAAGATTTCATATTTCTCCATTTTCTTTTTTTTTTCTTTCGCTAGCTTTCTTTAATACTTCTCAATTGTTTTGCTGTTAGTCTGTTGAATTCGTTGGTACAGACTGCCACTAAGTCTATTGCAAATCAACTGATTATATTTGGTTTTCTCATGCTCTCTGACTCAGAAATTTCCACTCCTATTTTGCATTGAGTTGCTGTAGAACATTTCTGCACCAAATTCCAAATCTGTAAAAACAGTCGTATCTGTTCTTGCATACAGGAATTTGATTCGGGCAATGACACTCCACTCCTAGATCTTATAAAACCTAGTTTCTTATACGAAATTAACTTGCATATATTTTCACACTCACTTTCAACCAGCATATCATTCTTCAACTTCAAAAGATATTAAATTACATTTAGAACAAAAGTAAAGGATGTTTAAAAAAAAAAAATTTCAGTGGGACTGAACCCAGAACCATGTGGTTGGTAAGCAAGCTACTTACTACAGCCACTCCTGCCTACGCCTATAAAAAAAATTGAATAATAAATTTTACTATGCTAGCAATATATAGTAAAACCAATTTTAAAACCTGCCATTGGTTTAGATTTAAGAGAGAAAGTATTCCAAGTTCAAGAGAAATGTATGTAGCCTACCAACTCACTATTATTACTAAGAATTACTATAAAGTGATTGCTACAAAGTAATCAGCTGACACAGTTCTAGATAATTTCAATGAACTGTCTGTTGATAACCTGAACCATGTGTTTGACATTTGCTACATTAATAAAGGTCAGCTGTTGCTGTGTAACTCTACTTAGGCCTGCTTCAGCAGATCTATGGAGATGGTCTTAAACTTAATGTTTGATGTAAGTGATAATTTTCTTGTTCTAATTAGCTGAAATGACCTCTCCCTCTCTCTCTGTCTCTTATCGCTGTTTGTCTATGTATCTCTTTCTTTGTAAATGTTGCCTGAGTTTCAAGAAGCTTATAAAAGCCTGTCCTTATGCATGGCTTTTACTTTTGCAAGTGTTAAGCAGATAAGCGATACGTTTCATATTGGCTAGGATGTCGTGTTATAATCACAGGTAACATCTCTGTGCGTCTACGTAAAAACTAGGCTGTATCGAATTAAAAGGACTTTCTCAAATAAAATGAATGACAAAGCACATTCAGAGAATTTGAACTTGAAACTTTCGTGTTGGTAGTTCTTATCCAATCTGTGTGTGTGTGTGTGTGTGTAGTAATTCTCTCTCTACATAAATTGATAGTAGCATCTAGAGAGAGAGAGAGAGAGAGAGAGAGAGAGGATGGAATGTTGTTTCAGATTAATTAAAACAATTATCACACTTATTTAAAAAAAAAAAAAAAAAAACTTTCACTTTAACATTTTTCGTATGAGAAACATGGAATTTTGTGTTTCATCATTTCTTTATATACATTTTTGGGGTTTTTTTTTTTTTTTTTGCTGCATATTTCAATAAAATAACCCATTTAATAATACAAGGCATCAGACAGCATATAATAGCAGTCATAGGAAATATGTAGCATGCTTCAAAATATTTTTGGCAGCTTGCTGAAAAATTCAATACAACATGACCGCAATGCATAAAGCGCAAAAAAGATAAATGCTTGAATGTTGTTTGGTTGTATGCTGTCCTATAAATACGTATTTTTAGCCTCTTCATTCATTGCTTAACAGAAAACAAAACAGTATTTTCCAATATATAAAACTGATATGGAAGTTTTAAAAAACAGAAGATTATCAAAAGATTCAGAATGAGATGTGTTTAAAATTTAGGAAAGAAGACAAATTTAAAAATTTTTAAAGTAGCAGTGAAATAGTAGCAGTATTGTATATATTTAGATACAGCTTATTTTTTTTCTGTTGTGAAAAAAAAAAAAAAAAAAAATCATGTCAAATGTTAACAATTTTCTTAACCCTATAATTCTGAGAAAGTCGGTCTTATTAATATTTTCTCTGTAAAAGAGTAGTCAGAGAGTAGAAAATAGAATTGAAAAGGAAACTTAACAGCCCACATTAAATTACAATCAGTAAACAATATACAAGTGACACACATACACACAGGCATTTAGACTGTGTGAATATATATATATATATATATAATATATATATATATAATGTATATACACATACACACACGTGTGTGTATAGGAAAGAAGAAGCATTAAAAAATAGCAGTATAATATGTATTTAAATACTTTCTTTTTCTGTCATGAGATGGAAATGTGTGTGTGTGTGTGTGTGTAAGTGCTTTGTGTATAATGTGGAACATTAGACACAAAAAATTAGCAATAATAACTTAATGTAAAGCATTTTATGTATTTTCTTCAATACACTGCACTAGCATACAAGAAAGTGTGTGTGTGTATATGTGAAATGTTATCTCTGCTCTATATAATGCAGTGAAAAAAAAAAAATTCATTCATTATGGCTTGTGATTTTTCGAAAGTTTAATCAATCAAACTTAGTCAAATTATATTTATTTTTGGTTTTTCTATATATTTCAGTTTAATTGCATTTTACTTTTGTTTTATTCTCTATAGAGATAGATTTAATTGCATTTATATTAATTCCTCTCATTATAATTTTCTTTATTTTTTTTTTCTGTGCGAAAGTCAACGAAAGATTGTTGTTGTTTACATTGAGCTAGATATTATAATGTACCTATAAAAATCAGTCAAGCATAAAATTTAAAACTGATCTGTTAGACTCTCTCTCTCTACTCACACACACACACACACGCACACACACTTCATTTGTGCTCAGCAATGAAATATTAAACTTTAAATAAAGTCTCACTCAGCAGTTATGGTGTGTTTTATTCAGATTATGTACCTTGGACTGCATTATCCAATGTCTTTCTCTTTAACTCTGTGTCCAAAGTATTTTCATAAATCTGTCCTAAATGCCTATGCTTCTTTTCAATCTTTTAGATAAGCCCTCATTTCATGTAATATAAAAGCTTTCCTTTTATAAGTACCAAGTTACTCTGGTAGCTGTAAAAAAAAAAAAAAAAAAAGAAAATGGCAACATGCATCATATATGATGCACAGACACAAGGGAAATATGTGGTGTGTATCATGTGTGATATGCAGGTTAGACAAAGAGTTAAGATAGTTGGGTGTTATATGAGGGTCATTTAGTTGCTATGTCTAGCAGTTTAAGTCATCCTATAGAACCTATGAGATTTGGTTGTTACATTTGGTAGTTTAATTAGTTCAATCTCTATCACTGGATTGAAATCTTTGTCATTTAAAGTCTTGATAGAGTTTTATAATATTAGTATATGGTGAAATTAGGAAATGATCTAATTTATTTTCTTTGTGGTGAAACAGCAGTTGTGTGTGCCATGTTTCTTTACAAAATAACCAAGTGTAATTAACAGTATCTCAAAATTATCTAGTTAGGAATTTCGTTAGTATTTATTTACTTTTATGCTATTCATCATTATGACATTGTGTTATTCATGTTGGGGAGATAGTGGTAATAATGGTTTAAAATGTTGGCACTAGGCCAGCAAGTTATGGGGTGGGGATTAGTTGATTACATCGAGCCCGTTGTTCTTCTGGGACTTATATCAACCCTGAAAGGCAAAGTCAACCTTGGTGGAATTTATGGAAAGTAAAGTTGGATGAAATGCTGCTAAGAATTTTGCCCGGTCTGCTAATGATTCTGTCAGAGTTGATTTCAGTGGAATTTGAATGGAGTACATGATAAACCAGAACAAATAATAACAGGCATTTTTTTCTGATACTCTAATGACTCTATCAACCCACTTTTAACCCTTTTTATCTTCTTTATCTTTAAGAAGTCTTTTTATACACTGAACTATGTATATCCTATTTTGTATAAAAACCTTGCAGATCCTGTCTTGTACAAAAGCCAATCACCTTGAAATTTCAGGAAAAGTATGTACTGGAAACTAACAGTTTCTCCTTTCTTAAAGCAGTCAGTGTATATATATCTTAATATATAAATCTGAAATTGTGTGTTTGTGTGAAGCCTTTTTGAATGTTTATAGAAATCCACTTTTTCGTAAAAATTTTTACATCAATGGAATTTTCTCGATCTGAACTTTCCAGTGCAGTAATTAGATTTTTTAAATTCCGTTTACTTTGTGTGATTTAAGGGAGATTTGGCTGTTGTTTCTAGCAACTTTTATATTTCATCCCTGCTACCTGGAACGTCATTCTTACAAACGCGCTCAACATAAAAATATAGAGAGTAAAAGTAAGAGAGGGAGAGAGAGAGAAAGTGATACATACGTCATAGATTAAACTTTCATCTCAGTATTCTTTACCTATTTTTCATAACATAGATACGTAAAAACACACACAACCACACATACATGACCTGTGACAACAACAATACACATTGCTCTTAATCTCTATTCATTTCTCCCCCTCTTCCTCTCTCGCTCTCTCAAACGTATACACGTGCAAGTAAACAATCATTCACATCCTGGTATATTTACAAAACATTGATGGCATAACTACAGAGTTGTATCCCCCAACTTTGGAAGGTCATAACTTTCATAAAAATGAATATTTTTTAATGAAATTTTCTATGCATATATTATTTATGTAGATTCCAAATATACAAAAAATTTCGGTGAAAGTGTTTTGGAAGGGGGTGAGGTACAATATTCGGAAATTCCACTTAAATTCCTCTTAACTTCCAGGAAAATGAATATTTTTTCATGAAATTTTGTACAAATGTACCTTGGTGTATGTCCATTTCAAGCATGTAAGAATTTTGAAGGAAACAACTGCAGGTTATTTTTGAGAAGTGTTCCCCACTCGGTGGTGTTTCAGAGCAAGTCGTCCATATTTGTTTCATTTTTCTCTATTATGTGCTTATGTGCATCCTTAGATTTCTAATGAAGTAATAGGCAGTGAAGAGAAGCAGTCATAAGAAAAATTTTCACTACCCCTATTCCTTTCTCTCCCCCTCTCTACCCCTTCCTCTCTCGCTCTCTCAAAAACATACACGTCCAAGTACACAATCATTCAGTAAAATATAACTCATGTTCGTCAATGTTTTGTAAATTTACCAAGATTTTCACTGGGGTGTTAGGGTTAGGGTTTTAGGGTCAGGTTTAGGATTAATGTTACGGTTACGGTTTTTAGGGTTAGGGTTTAGGGTTAGTGTTAGGGTTAGTGTTAGGATTAGGGTTGGGTAATAGTGCGGGTGTTAATCTGAAAAATTACAGATATGTGAAAAGTACCGACACTGCCAGCTATTATAACTTTTGTTGTTCTGTTTAATATATACATAGATTATGCCTCCAAAGAAGAGAGTTTGCTGGGGAAAGACAGCAACCGGTTTAAAATGACAGCAACAGACTGCAGTAATGCTCCACATTCCAGAAGCTATTTTGAACATAATGCAAAATGGTGCATCAACATCTTCTGCCCAATCTGATAGAATTCTGGCAAAACTGTGTAGCAACAGATCGCCAGCAATTGCTTCATCAGAAATTGCCGTCCTAGCTCCTGCTAAAAGGGATTACCCTGCTATGTATAATCAGGGCAGTGCAAAAAGTTGTTTTGCACAAGCATTTCTATAGCCAATTACACGGATGAAATTTACGTATGCTTAATAATTTTACGCAAAACAGCCTTCAGACTTTCCCTATTAATTTCGTCGTCTTTTGAATTATGAACATATTTACATCATAAGGGTTTTTTCGTTGTAAGGCTTTCTTTTTTAGTTGATTTTCAGCTAGCAAGACTTATCGTAGATGGCATAATAAGTCACACCCGCACAAGGTCGGGTTATACTGCTAGTATCATATAAGTCCTGCTGTTATTAGTATTATTACAAGGCCTAACATGAGATATATGTTAATAATTAATTTTGTATTAATGATAAGTGTTAACACCACTGTAAATACTTGCTAAATTGAATCTAGGGGTGCAGTTTTGTTTCCTTATTAAAACGGTTTTGGTTAACCCCTTTGTTACTATATTTCTTTTGGAATATTAAAAGAAAACAGGAAGTTTGTATTATAGTGTCAGGGGTTATCTCAGGTGGATTGGTATCAAAAGGGTTAGATGACACTAACCCCTGCACACTGCTTAGGTTGGCATTTTCTTTATTGTAGCAGGTGTTGTAGGATTACCTTAAACTGGCCTTATCCAGCCACAATATTTTTCCTGTTATATGTTCAAACTGGCCAGATCCAGCCTCTCACACCTACTCAAATATGTTAGTCTAGAAAATGTCCAGTCACATAAACTGAAATATCAAGGCTACAAGATAATAGCAGGATAAGTTTAAAACAATGTGAATAAGGAAGTGTTACACTTGATAGAATGATCTGAATGCCAAAGGGTTAAAGTTTCCAAGTGTGACTCCTGTCAGGTTTATACATGAAATACTGTTAGTATAATAGTTAAAAAATAAAGTGACTATGAAACAAAACCGACATTTTCTTTGAATATAATATTGCACAAATAATATCAGCCCTGTTTTATCTGTTGATTGCATTGATTAATGCATTGTACCATCAACATTCCAGCCATCGTTTGATGCATTTACAATAAGTTTTGTTTGCTTAGCCTTTTATATTCACATTCCCTAATTCAACAAATATTCTACAACATGGGTAAATGTTGCTACTTTTGTGGATGGTGAAATGTCTCGGTCAACAGAAATTACCATTCTGTTATCAGCATTAACCCTTTTGTTACTGTATTTATTTTGAGAAGCTCTCTGTTTCTTTCAATTATTTTAAATATAACAAGGAATTTAGTAAAATGACTTAGTTATCATTAAGCTTGTGTTAGGAACATAAATTGTGACTAAGGTTTGGTGGTAGATTTTAATTCAAAACTTATGAAAACAAGACAGTTGTACTACGCAGCCAGAGCCGGTTTCAGCCGGGTTGGTAATGAAAGGGTTAATAAATTGTTTATTCAAAGTTTCATTGTGATAACATATTGAGTCTCCCTGCCTGAAATATTTTGGTATAAAATTTGTCACTCATTTTATCCCTGCCCCCTCTAGCACATTTGATAGTTATTCATAACAGTCATGAAATTAAATATATTTGGTTTTATACAGAAATGATGAAAGTGTGACTTGTAACTCTGTGAGATTAGATGTTATTATCAGACTTTATAATCTCTCATCTCTTGGTATAATGCCACCTCCCTCAGTGCTGCACCCCCTCAGTTGGCGGGGCTTGTCTTCTGGGTTACTTCTGGGTGACCTCAGCTAGTGTTGGTGCCCTGTAAAAAGCACCTAATGCACTCTGTGAAGTGGTTGGTGTTAGGAAGGACATCCAGCCATAGAAACCACCATGCCAACAAAGACATTGGAACTTTGCAGTCTTTGGCTCATCAGTACCTGTCAAATGTCCAACCTATGTCAGCATGGAAAACGTTTAATGATGATAGTGATGATGAAAACCAGTTATGGCTAGTGTGAGCTGATAGCTAGGTCTTAAATGTAGCCAAATTTAACAAGTATTTAACAAGTATTTAACAAGTCTGTCAAAGAGTTATACATGATGATAACCAATTATAAATATATGAATGAAAGCAAAAATGTATTTGGTGTTTGTTAAATATTTACCTTTTTCTCCTTTTATTTTTTTTTACAGATGATTCCAGTGATAGAAAAATCTTGGGTGTTGGATATCACGTACAAGCAGTTAGTGAAGTCAGTCATATACCAGTTGAACATTTCTACTGTTCTGACTAAAGAATGAAGGAACAATTTAGTGCTGCTCTGATTAATCACACCACACAAATGAAACCAACATTCCCTGCTGGCATTCCTGCCAATATGCATTGCACTCCTGTTACCACTCTTGGGGCATTTACCACTACTCAGGTGTTGTCTCCAGTCTACTTACCTGCTAACTTTCCAGGCTTCTCACAACCGGTATTTACTAATAACCAACTGTTTGTGAGTACTCCGCCCACTGTAGTTTTGCAGCCTAATTTCCAGTGTCTACAGAGCATTCCTACTGCTAGTCTGACCAATACATTCCCAGCTGTCAACGCGATAGAGCCCGTGTCGACTACAAATGTAGAGGCTGCTGATGAACCAGTGCTGCTTGAGGAGGAGGACCCCAATGAGGAGTTGGTGATTACAAATTCCAAAGAGCAGAACTACGAACAGAACCAAGAAGAAACGGAAGTGGGAAGTTCTGTATGTGAGGAAGGGAAAGACGAAGTGTCCGTCGACCTCGACTCGGACGCTTCCTGTGAGATTTGCCCCGACACTGACAACAAGTCCGTCGACTCGGTTATACTGACCGAGAAGTATGACCAGTTCGTGTCGTCTGAGTCTCCGGTCTCCGAGAATGTTGAAGAGGAAGAAGAGGAGGAGGACGAAGAAGAGGAGGAAGAGGAAGATGAGGAGGATTATACCGAAGAGATAAGTAGTCAGAATCCCAGTGAAGTACCAGTCTCTCCGAGTGGCTCTGAAGAAATTCCTGATCCTCACTGTAACCTGGACATGTGTGAAGATACAGAAGGTAACAATCCCTTTTACCGTTTCTTCGACATTCTTTTACCTTTTTATTCTTTTATTTGTTTGTCATCTTGACTGCAGCCATGCTGGAGCACCGCCTTTAGTCGAACAAATCGACCCCAGGACTTACTTTTTTTAAGCCTAGTACTTATTCTATTGGTCTCTTTTGCTGAACTGCTAAGTAATGGGGATGTAAGCACACCAACATCGGTTGTGAAGTGATGGTGGGGGGACAGACACAGACACACAAACATATGCACACATATATATATATAATATATATATATATATATATATATATATATATATATATATATATATATGACTGGCTTCTTTCAGTTTCTGTCTATCAAATCCACTCACAAGATTTTGATCAGTTTGAGGCTATAGTAGAAGACTGAACCTAGAACCATGTGCCTATTTTTCTCTTTTTATAAAAAGCACCAAATGCACTCTCTAAAGTGGTTGGCATTAGGAAGGGCATCCAATCCTAGAAACTATGCCAGAATAGGCACCTGGAGCCTGGTGCAACCATCCAGCTTATCAGCTGCTGTCAAATTGTCCAGTCTACCCCAGCATGGAAAACGGATGTTAAATGACGATGATGATAAACATGTGATAAACCCCATGAGAAGTACTTTCAAATGCCGGTTTCATGGCTTTAACCCTTTTATTATCAATATTCTTTTGAAATAAGGTGACAAGCTGGCAGAATCATTACCATGCCCCAGGAAAAATGCTTAGTGGCATTTCTTCTGACTTTCCATTCTGAGTTCAAATGCAACTGGGGTTGATAAAATAGGCACCACTGGGGGCTGATGTAATCGACTTATCCTTCCCCTGTAATTGCTGGGTTTGTGCCAAAATTTGAAATCAATATTTCTGTTGGAAAACACTGCCTTCATCTCAGTTAACTTTGAGAATAATAAAAAAAATTTAGTAAAATAACTTTTCTTCATTAAGTTGGTGTTTGGAACATAAATATACATGAAATTTTGATGGGCAGTTTTAACTAGGACCCCTTTAAAAGAAGAAATTTTGTATCATAAAACAAGGAGTGTTTTCAAGCAGGTTTGTATCAAAAGGGTTAGTTAGTTGCTAGAATTATCTTCTCTTTGATAGAATATTGGTTTGAAAAGGATAAAAACCCCCTTTAGTCGTGAATGACCATGGGATTGCACTAGAAAGTTCCCTTCCAAGGCACAAGTCCAGGTAAAGTTGTTTATGGACGACCAGCAGTCACCCATGCATACCAGCTTCCCCTCTCCACGCCACAAATGTTTTCCAAGGAAAAAGTAAAGGCTTAATGCACCTTCCACCAGTGATATCGCACCTCATTTCTGCAGCTGAGTGAATGGAAGCAATGTGAAATAAAGTGTCTTGCTCAAGAACACAACACGCAGCCCAGTCCAGGAATTCCCAAAAGATCTGGTGCTTATTTCCAACATTTGGGAGAACTAAGGCAATCATGAAAGTGGGAAGTCCTGTATGCAGAGAAGAGTTGATTGTGATGGGGATTATTTTCAGTTCAGCTATTAGATACAATGCCACCATAATTTTTGTAAGATAGGTAATAAGGATGTATAGTTAAATCATTCGACGTCAGTATATTGCAGGTGTTTTATTGAGCTAACAAAAGATCTTTACTTAGTTGCTTAACCTGCTAGAAATAGCAGCCAAATCTCCTTCTGTTTACACCTTACTTAGCAAAAGACACATTGTATAATATATTCCTGGTGCACTTATGTCCTTGAGAAAAGGCACCTTTGACCACAAGGGCTATTTGATCAGGTCCGATCAGTGGTGGTGGTCCTAAATAACAACATAAACTATTGCAGTTTATTTTATACATTTGAAATTCACCCATAATTTTATATAGATTTCATTGTAATCTATTTGTCTGACTAATTTTTGTAATGATTTTTTTTTTTTTTAATATCTCCAGATGGTCTACTAGAGACTTACGAGGAACCAGACTTTGTGTGGGAGGAATATCTTCAGGAGACTGGGGCTCTAGAAGTGCCACCAACAGCATTCAAACATGTGAGTAGAATCTGTCTGACAACAAAGCTATTGTAGAAATATTTTGTTATCATTGTGTACTCTATTTAATGTATCAATATAAAATTGTGGTGGCATGGCTCTAAGGTAAATAAGAAGCTTGTCTTGCAATGACTGGTGACTCCAAGTTAGATTCCATTGAGTGGAATCTTGGACATCTTCTTTCGACCATGCTCTGGTGTTAAGGCCTCATGAGTGAAGTTTGGTAGACCTAATTGTGGAAACCTGCCAACACAAGACCACTTAGTGAAATCCATCACAGAATGAAAATTAAAAGCTGCAGGTCACATACTCTATGTACCAGAACAACACCATTCTAAAGACAGCTTTCAAATGGACACAACTGGAGGAAAAAAGAAAGAGGAAGGCTGAAAATTACATGGTGCAGAACATTCATAAGTGACATAAGAGAGACCAATACTACATGGGTGGATGCAGAGAAAAACTACAGCCAGCTGAAGTCAGTGGCATTAGCTTGCACCCTATTGTGCTCAAGAACACAGAAGGAACTGATACTGGTACATAAATATATGGAAATCAGAAGATTTAGTCATTTCTCATCATCATCATCATCATTTAACGTCCACTTTCCATGCTAGCATGGGTTGGACGATTTGACTGGGGACTTGCGAACCAGATGGCTACACCAGACTCCAGTATGATCTAACAGAGCTTCTACAGCTGGATGCCCTTCCTAATGCCAACCACTCCAAGAGTGTAGTGGGTGCTTTTTACGTGCCACCTCTGGAACCTCAAATTCTTAAGTATGCGAAATGCACTCCTTTTTGAATGTGATTCATGGAATATTTTTTAAACTCTAAGAGAGTGCTTGGATTTTGTTGATACAGTAAAGATTATGAGCAGTATAAGGATCGGGTTATCCTTAAAAAATCTGAGTCTCTAACAGCTGTTAATATCTAATTACTGCAAAATGATTACATTGGCTCATATGATTTAACAAGCTTCTTGACTCCTGTATAAACCACCATGTCCTTTATTAAGCTGTGGAAAGTAAAAGTCTATATAATTAGTTTGCCAACTGAATCTGTTAAATTTCCATCAACACCCTATTTAACAGTATGACTATTAGGAGCTTTAGTTTGTAAGGAAATTTATATACAGTCACTATAATATGATATAATATATGCTGCCCCCCATATATTATTTGTCTTATAAATGCTGCCCCATTTTAAACTTTTAAATCTGAGGAATAATATGCTCCACAGTCGAAAGATTGGATGACTGCAGTGAGAACAACAGTCTTATATGAGAAGTTCAACTAACTTGCCCAGCCTTTTATATCTACACTCATTTACTCACAGTCACACACAAACCTATAACTTGTCTAAGCCCTTTCATGACTGGATTTCTAGTAAAGCACACAGTGTTTCAAGTAATTTTGAATGCTGTCAAGAATTTTGATAAAACTTTAGTAAAATAGCTATGTCATAATGAAATTGGTATTTGGAACATCGCAAAAGGGTCTTATATAAAATTATGCTGCAAAGATCTTGATTACACTTGAACCCTTGAAATAAACAGCTTTATAATAATAAGGCCTGAAATTTTTGGGGCAGGGGGTTAAGTTGATTACACCAACCCCAGTGCTCAACTGGTACTTATTTTAACGACCCCCAAAAGGATGAAAAGCAAAGTTGACTATAGTGGAATTTGAACTCAGAACGTAAAGATGGATGAAATGCTGCTAAGCCTTAATGATTCTGCCAGCATGCTACCTTAATAATAATAATAATTATAATAATAATTTCAAAATTTGACACAAGGCCAGCGATGTTAGGGAAGGGTTCAAGTCAGTTATGCCCCCCCCCCCCCTCCAGTACTTATTTGTTGACCACACAAGGGTGAAAGGTGAAGTCGACCATGATGGAATTTGTACGTAGAATGTAGCGATGGACGAAATGCCACTTAGCAGTTCGCCCGGCTCGCTGCCTTAGTATAATAATAATAATAATAATAATTATTGTTGTTGTTGCAAGGTCAAAAATTTTGAGACAAGTATCGTGCAAGTAGATTACATCGACTCCAGAACTTGCCTGGTATTTCATGTTATAAACTTTGATTTCCATGCGCACTTTCTCACCAAAAATAAGTATTATATTGTTAATCTTCAAGACAGACGTATCTCATTGAAAAACTATTAATAATATACTTCAGATTTTTATATCTGATACTTTGGAAATAAAAATAATTGTTTTATGTTAAGCAACGACAGCAACAAAAAAAAAAACAACAAAAAAAAAACAAACTCCTTTTAATACCATTCCACTTGAAATGCTCCCCCCCCACAACCTTTCCTCTTTATGGTTCTTTTACTGTTCACATTTCTAGTCTTTTCATGTTTTCTCTTGTGTATTACATGTGCCCTTTGAGCTGGTGTTGCTGCCCTGCTTTACTTGACTTGTTACTGCCTTTTTGTCCCCTCTTTTACCCTTTTCCAACAAGTTGTGTGTCCGAGCATGGTACAATGAACTCATTATCATAATTATTATCAATTATTATTATTATTATCATTATTATTGAGGCAGTGAACTAGCAGAATAGTTAGCACATGGGTAAAAATGTTTAGTCCGTCTTAACGTTCTGAGTTCAAATTCTGCCGAGGTCATCTTAGCATTTCGTCCTTTCAGGTTCGATAAGATGGGTATCAGCAAAGTACTGGGGTCTATGTAATCAGCTTCCCCTAAAATTTGAGGCCTTGTACTTATAGCAGAAAGGATTATCATTATTAAGAACTGAACTACTTTTATCAGCTGATGTTTGTTTTCTAACGAGTACAGCCCTAAACAACTTCAACGCTTGTGTTAATTTCCTACCGTTGTTGATTTTATATATGCATGTGTATATATATATATATATATATATATATATATATACACATATAGTTTTGTTAGATTTCTAACAAAACTGTCCGATGAATGGAAACGTGACACTCCGAGTAATAGTTTTTTGTTATATATTACATATATATATATATATTTTTTACATATATATATTTTACATATATTTCGTTTTTGGATTTGGTTTGCAAGATTTTTTATGTGATTTCGTGTGTTGAAGCATTTTCTGTTGTGTCTGGGGAGAGTCATTTTCTTATTGTGCCTTAAAATTTAACACACCGTTAAAATTTCCACTTATTTCTTATTTTTATTTTCCTAAAATTTTCGTTGCGTCTTGCAACCTTTTCAATAGTCTTGACTATGCTTACATATATATTTTATATATATATATACACACACACACACACACACACACATATATATATATATATACATAAGACATATATATTTTATATATTGTATATATTTATATGTTGTATATATGTATTGCATATATATATATATATATATATATATATATATATATATATATATATATATATATATATAAATATATATTTTATATATAAATTTTCCACTTTAACTTTATTTTATTTAATTTCAGGTTGAGTGCAGCTTACAGAGTGGTTTTGTGAAAGGGATGAAGTTAGAAGTTGCAGTGAAGTCCACTCCTGACACATATTGGGTGGCTTCGGTTATCATGACTTGTGGCCCTCTTCTCCGTCTTCGTTATGATGGTTATGGCGACGATGGATCAGCCGATTTTTGGCATGATCTTACTGCCTCAGAAATACACAGTATTGGCTGGTGTGCCCAAAATAATAAAACACTAATGCCTCCTGATGGTAAATATTGATCTCTTACATTAACACGCTGCCATTAAGTGTAATTATTGTTATGCATTTTTAAAACCAGATTCCACAGACATTTGAAAAAATTGTTTTTTTACATTAATGGATTCATGTCATGCTTTCCACGTCAAATAAATGAATATTCATTTTGTTGACTTCATAATGGTGCTTGGCCAGTTAGGACTGGTTTGATTTATATGTTGGTATAAAACATCTTCCTGAACTTGCTGGCAGCTTTCCATTTTTCCATTACATGTGTATATATTTTTTGTCTTTCTGTAACCCTCCCAGTTGCAAAATTTTTGATTCATAATAGCTACAAAGTTAGGTTTAGACTTGGAAAAACTGCTGTGCATAAAGAGCTTTTGATTTAATAAAAAACAGGCTTGAAGGGAACTAGTGGTGCCCCAACCCTGATGTTTTGGCTTCAGTTTCCACAGCATGGAACCATGGGCAAGTGTCTTCTATTATAACCCTGGGCTGACCAAATCCTTGTCAGTGGATCTGGTAGATAGAAACTGAAAGAAGGCGGTGAGCTGGCAGAAATGTTAGCACGCTGGGCGAAATGCGTAGTGGTATTTCGTCTGCCGCTATGTTCTGAGTTCAAATTCCGCCGAAGTTGACTTTGCCTTTCATCCTTTCGGGGTCGATAAATTAAGTACCAGTTACGCACTGGGGGTCGATGTAATCGACTTAATCCCTTTGTCTGTCCTTGTTTGTCTCCTCTATGTTTAACCCCTTGTGAGCAATAAAGAAATAAGGAAACTGAGAGAAGCCTGTCATGTGTGTATGCATGTATATATGTAAGTGCATGTGTAGCCTTGTCTAGACATCACTTGATGGTTCTAAAGGAGCATCTTTGTACTAGCAATGTTGTATGTTACTAGTCTTCTGTGGGAAATATTACTTTGCTTGGAAAGAATTGAGTGTTGGCAACAGGAAAGACATCCAGCCACAGAAGATCTGCCTCAACAAATTCTGTCCGAGCCTTCTAAACATGGAAAAGTGGACATGAAATGATGACGATGTGTCTGAAGAGGTCCCTGCTTAGTATCTATGTTTTAACTCTGGTAGTCAAACATTTAAATCTTAGCTAAATTAAATATTACCTGTATCGCATAATGTGTGTGTGTGTTAGTTAAATGCTTGTAGCTGCAGTTTTTCATCTAATGGGAACCCTTTTAAAGATGTAAGAGATGCACTGAGTATACCTTAACACTACACCATCTCTCTTCTGCTCTCTCTGACACTTTTTGCTGTTTGTTACTCTCTCTCTATTTCCCTTTGGTTACTCTCTCTCCTCCTCTTATTTTTCCTCTGATTAGGTAACTAAGTATCACCTACATATCAGCACACTTGTTTCTGGCCTCTTTCTTGTACCTCTCTCTCTCTCTCTCTCCAGTTATTGTGTAATGAAATTTGTTGCCCTTTTTATTATCAGCTAACACCACTCTAATAATTTTCTATTTTATCAGAACTCAAAAACAAGATTGGAAATTGGCGGGACTTTTTAACAACTTCCCTTGTTGGAGCAGCTACTGCTCCTTTGTACCTGCTTGATAAGGTATGTTCCCTTCATCTTTTTTTTTTTTGTTTCAGTTTCCTTTTTGTTTTTGACTCACTCAGTTGGTGGAGAAAGTGCAGCACCAAAAGATGGTGTGCATGTAACAGCTTCCAGAATGGGTGGGGGAAAATACCAACCAGAAATCATCAGAAGCTAGATTGGAACCCTAGCACAGTTGCTTGCATTACAATGGACTCCCCTAAAGGCTTCCAACAGCCAGGAGATTTTGCTGGGGGTAAAACTGTTTTGATGTGTGAAGGTGTGGCGATGTGATTAAGAAGCTTCTATTTTAACATTGTGTCCTCTGGTACAATCCCACTCTGTGGCACCTTGGGCAAGTCTCTTCTATAACCTTAGAATGACCAAAGTCTTATGAGTGAATTTGGTAAATGGAAACTAGATGCACATTGTATGTATGTATATATATATATATATATATATATATATATATATATATATATATATATATTCCCTTGTGTTGGCATCATGTAATGTTTGTAAATGAGCATCACCATTGTTATACAAGTGTTGTTCACTTTTAGTCTTACATGAAAAACATGTCTGGTCATGGAAAAATATTGCTTTGCCTGGGAACAAGTGAGGGTTGGTGACAAAAAAGGCATCATGCTGTAGAAAATCTGCCTCAACAAATTCTGTCTGACCCATGCAAGCAGAGAAAAGTGGATGTTAAAGGATTAAGTCATACCAATATATTTGGTGAACAGTTATTTCATTGTTACTTAGTTGTTTTTTTTTAATTTTTGGTTGTTATCAAGATTCTTTGGCTTAAAAAGAAATATTTTAATGGCTTATTCAGAGGTGAAATATCCTTCACTCCTTTTCAGGGTCTCTGAAACTAGTATAAAGAAATTATTATCAGACTCAGAGACATGACCTGAACTCTTGTAACACTGGATGCTATTGGCTGTTGTTTAGTCTTTGGTCAGCTCTGATTGAAAAGGTTGATGATCCAATGTTTCAGCCATAACCATCCTATCTTTTTTTGACTGTAGCATATGTAGGACTATACTATCCAATGTCCTTTGGGTTTAGATTTGGCTGTTATTTCTAGCTGTTCAAATAACCGTATAGAGGCTCTTTTTGGCCTGATTGTGTTTTTTGTTTTGAGTTTTTGTGTCAAATTTCATTGAAGATGGGGCGAAACTTGTTTAGGTTTTAGAAAGTTATTCCATCCTAAAGAAAAATAATTTATAAAATTTTGTAACTAACCTTGTTTTTTTTTATCATTAGATATTAAAATATATAAATGTTAATTATATTGTTCATCATGTTAGAATTTTCATTTAGATATATATGTCTTGTAGATTAATCTTATACTAAATTAGGTGAGAGCAAAATCAAAATAGTATTGTAAGGTGTATGAAATACGGAATACTTTTTTTTTTTCAGTTTTAAAATTTATTATTGGAGAAAAGGCAGAGGTAAACAGAAAAAAAAATGTTCCAATAGTGAAATTCTAAGATATAAAAATTGGGAAGAAGTTCTGGCTTTGAGAATTGAATTAATGTAAAATAAATGTGAGAGAGAGATGAATGCATCAGGTAGGTTTAGATGAGATTTACATAGAGATAATGAATTTAATGGACCAAGAGCCATTGTAGTTATGGTAAGACAGGTGAATGAAATGATACATTTCAGTAATAGGCTAATGGTTGACTAGTGTTTGCAAGTATGGGAGCACCTAACTGATGAATAGCTTTATTTTGAATGTGATTAGTATATTAATGATTAAGAGAACACATTATATCTTAGATGGTGATCATGTCAATAGTAGATGTACATAACTATCTGATCTATTTGCTGTGCAATAGTTTCAAATTGAAAGTCCTTTGTTGATGATTGTCAGATATTTCCATCCAATGTGTGCTTGAGGGGCTTACAGTGGTGATTATCAGAGACTTTTAGCTCTAGTAAATGGATTATTTTTGCACATTGTTCATGATGGTATCAAATGGCATCATTTCCTTGAGGTGTGTAGTAGTGTCTAACATAATTATAAGAGAATCTAACCTATTTAACCCTTTAATATTAAGTTTACTCTCTTAAATGAAATGCTTATTCACATTGTTTTGAATTCATCGTATCTTATCGTGTAGCTTTGAAATTTTGATGCTGCAGTTTATCTTTAAAATGATGTTGTGTGATAGGTTGGATCTGGCTGGTTTAAGCATAAAACAAGAATGGGCCCCCGATATATATAATTTACCAACTGAATCTCTTAAATTTCCGTCAGCTCCCTATTCAATAGTATGACTATTAACGGCTTGAGTTTGTTGGGAGATTTATATACAGTCACTAGAATATAATGTAATATATTGTCTTATAAATGCTGCCTCATTTTAACCTTTTCAATACCAACCCGGCTGAAACCACCCCTGGCTTTGTAGTACAAATGTCTTGTTTTCATAAGTTTTGAATTAAAATTTTCCACCAGACCTTAGTCACAATTTATGTTCCTAACAATATCTTAATGATAACTAAGTTATTTTACTAAACTCTTTGTTATATTTAAAATTAATTGAAAGAAACACAGAACATCCCAAAATAAATACGGTAATGGAAGGGTTAAACTTCTAAATCTGGGGAATAACATGTCCCCACAGTTAAAAGATTAGTTAATTGCAATGTGACCAACAGTCCTGTATGAGAAGTTCAACTAACATACTCAGCCTTTTATATCTACACTCATTTGCTCACAGTCACACACAAACCTATAACTTGTCTAAGCTCTTTCATGGCTGAATTTCTAGTGAAGCACAGTGTTTCAAGTAATTTTGAATGTTGTCAAGAATTTTGATAAAATTTAGTTTAGAGCCAGTTTTAATACTGAAAGGTTAATTCAAATAATTTTGCATGAGTGTTCTTAAAAATTTTTTATTAAGACACGTTTAAAAACAAGACCATATGTGTATTATATGTATATATTATAATATTGTTTGTAATGAATAATGTTTTGTAGACAACTGGAACAACTCCTGTTGATCAAATAAAGCAAGGTATGCGTCTAGAACTGCAGGACCATATCAACCCCAATCATGTTTGGATTGTGAAAGTGTTGGAGAATGTTGGTGGACGTTTATATTTACGTCAGGAAGGTCTAAACCACTCTGAAACTGACTTCTGGCTATTCTACCTCAATCATTTGCTTCACCCCATTGACTGGGCAAAGCAGAACAATTATGAATACTCTCCTCCCAAAGGTAAGAGTGACTCCTTAACGAGCATTTTAATTTTTAAATAATTTTCTAAGGTTTTTACTTTCAGGAGACAATTTGAACTTAAGAAAAAAAAATTCTTTTTTGAGAAATACTTCAGGATTCAATGCTAAAATATATGTAGTTAGAATTAACTTTATAGATCAGATTCATTGTAGTCTTCGTCTTTGGTCTCTGTTTCTTCTTGTTTTTTATCATGTAGGTGCAATCCTGGCTCCTGTGCAGGTGGCACGTAAAAACACCTTTTTGAGCATGGCCGTTGCCAGTACCGTGTGACTGGCCCTCGTGCCGGTGGCACTTAAAAGCACCGACTACACTGTCGGAGTGGTTGGCGTTAGGAAGGGCATCAAACTGTAGAAACTCTGTCAGATCAGATTGGAGCCTGGTGTAGCCTTCTGGCTTGCCAGTCCTCAGTCAAATCGTCCAACCCATGCTAGCATGGAAAGTGGACGTTAAACGATGATGATGAACTCTTTAGCATTTGAATTACTCTGTCAAATCTAATTCTTATTTATTCACATTGTTTTGAATTAATCCTGCATTATCCTCTCTGTGTGTGTGTATGTGTGTGTGTATTGTTTCAGTCATTTGACAGTGGCCATGCTGAGCACCACCTTGGAGTGTTTTAGTTGAACAAATTGATCCCTAAACATTTCTTAAGCCTAGTACTTATTCTATCGGTCTCTTTTGCTGAACCACTAAGTTATGGGGATGTAAACACACTACATAGATATGACACACAGATTTACACACGCACACACATATATATATATATATATATATATATATATATATATATATATGACAGGCTTCTTTCAGTTTCCGTCTACTAAATCCACTCTCAAGGCTTTGGTCAGCCCAGAGCTATAGTAGAAGACACTTACCCAAGGTGCGATGCAGTGGGACTGAACCTAGAACCATGTGGTCGGGAAGCAAGGTTGAGAACCAGTGATTTAGATAGATGTAGCTGGGTTTTTTTTTTATTGTATGATACATTTAAAAAAATCTGTAACAATGCCACCGCAAGACAATTTCACCAAACACTAAAATATTATATTT
This sequence comes from Octopus bimaculoides, assembly GCF_046866305.1. Classification (NCBI taxonomy): domain Eukaryota; kingdom Metazoa; phylum Mollusca; class Cephalopoda; order Octopoda; family Octopodidae; genus Octopus; species Octopus bimaculoides. The sequence continues at coordinate 11,792,568 of NC_142942.1, read as the reverse complement.
AAGGTAAAGTGAGCAAATATTAATTACCATTTCTTAATTAATTTTTATGTATTTCACTATTTAGCTTCCAACATAATGATTCATAGTTTAATAGGTATCTCATTTGGAAGGGCTCACCAATTAAAGGTGCTGCCATGAGAAAAGCAGCTAATACATTCTATAAAGTGGCTGGCATTAGGAAGGGCATCCATTTGTAGAAATCATGTGTAAACAGACTTTAGAGTTTGGTGCTGTCTTCTGGTTTGCTGGTTCCTGTTGAACTGTCCAGCCCATGTCAGCATGGAAAAAGGAATGTTAAATGATGATTGTGATGATGAGGAATGATAATGGAGGTTAAATATTGTGTGAAAGTAACCATATTCTGTTTAAGCATTATTTATAACTAGTACCTGTACCAGTAGATCACTAAGAGCACCATCCGAGCGTGATCGTTGCCAGAGCACCAGCTGTCTGGCTTCCGTGCCGGGGGCACGTAAATAGCACCATTTGAGTGTGATCGTTACCAACGTCGCCCTCCTGGCACTTGTGCCAGTGGCATGTGAAAAGACATTCAAGCGAGTTCGTTGCCAGTACCGCTGGACTGGCTCCTGTGCAGGTGGCACATAAAATACACCATTTCGAGCGTGGCCGCTGCCAGTACCTCTTGACTGGCCTTCGTGCCGGTGGCATGTAAAAGCACCCACTACACTCTCGGAGTGGTTGGCGTTAGGAAGGGCATCCAGCTGTAGAAACTCTGCCAGATCAGATTGGAGCCTGGTGTAGCCATCTGGTTTCACCAGTCCTCAGTCAAATCGTCCAACCCATGCTAGCATGAAAAGCGGACGTTAAACGATGATGATGATGATGATGATGAATACCACTAGAATGTGGAAATGCTTTAATATGCCACAGTGATGAAATCCTTCACATCATTTGCAAAATAAGCTATTGCTACTTGATATTTTAAATCACTGATTTTCTCGTTACTACATCATCATTGTTACTTTAATATCTGGTTTTTCTATCCTGGCATGGGTTGAATAGCTTTAAACAAATGTATCACCATCATTTTCAGTTCTGCTTCCTCACCTGTCTGAAGTTCAATGTCCTCAGACCAGGCTTCACTACTTCTCCTTAATCTGTATTTAATATCAGCTTAAATAGCATTTTATAATCTCATATAGTTAAATATTGTATTTCGTATTGATTTCATCAATCCTCAGAGGTTTTGCAAAACTTGAGTACAAACCACAATTTTCGCCATCAAAAAAGAGAAAGAAAAAAGAAAATTAAATTTTGCAGTTGAGCCTTATAGTTTTTAATATATTTTTCTTCGTTTCTTTTTTCCCCTCTAAATTATTCCTTCACCAATAAGTAACGGATGCTGCTTTTATCACCTGCTGATGATTTAACTCTTTAGCATTTAAACCAGCCGTTATCCAGCCAAAGTATTTTACCCATTTTATGCATAAAGTGGCCAGATCTGGCTTCTCACACCAGCCCTACAATATCATTCTTAAAATTAACAGCTCTCAAAATCTCAAAGCTATAAAATAATGCATGATTAATTCAAAACAATATGGAATAAATTAACATTACTTTTGACCGAATAATGTAAATACTAAAGAGTTAAAATGAATTTAAGTTAGAGAGCTCTCAGTTCCTTGAATGATAATGGAGTTTTTAGTTTCATCGTTGCTTTATTAATTCTGTCATCAGAAAACTGTTTGGTTTTGAGACTTGATAACCTTCAGAGTAAAGACTCCTCAAAGAGGTTACACACACTGCTTTGAATAGTGTTGGTATTGCTCTGATTTGTTGGATATTCAAAATCACACTTTACTGTACTGCATCCATATGCATCTTTGGTGATGACCATTCAGCAAATGAACTGTCTGCATTTTAGTAAAGAAAAATCAGCCGATGTATAATTAGCTCTTTTTTTTTTGTTTGTTTGTTTATTCATGTATGGACTTTTTTTTCCCCTTTGTTTTCTTATATTTGAGATGTTTGTTTTTTTTGCAGAGTATGAAGATCAGTATACGAAAGAAGAATGGGATGAGATTTTCCAGGAGGCTTTAAAGGAAGCTGAAGCAATGCCACTCCCTGTTGATATATTCAAGGTGAGATTCTAACATTCTAATAATCTTTAATTTTTTGGCTCCCACGTGACCCACCAAAGGGTCATGGAGATATGTTTGCAAAACCCACATTACCTTCCTGTAGGATGTCCCATTATTTCTTTTCTACAACCTTTTGGGAGCTGGCACACTACAGTTGCTTAAGTATGTGACTGTGGTACTCTAGAACAGGGGTTTTCAAACTTTTTAACTTGCGGACCCCTTTATATTTCAGGCTTTACCTTAGGGACCCCATTATAAACGCTTATGAAATTTATACATAAATAAATATTTGCTTAAAATAACATATATTTTTACATTTATTTATTTAACAGTATTTAACAAAATAGGTTTATTGTCAATTAAAAGATTTCTATTAAAAAAACATATATAAAATCAAATTGCCCATAAAAAGTATTTGCTGTCCACGGACCCCCTGTCTTGTCCTTGCGGACCCCCTGTAGTCCGGGACCACAGTTTGAAAACCCCTGCTCTAGAATATTTCTTTTCTATATTTTCATTTTCCCTTTTTTTTAAAAAAAATTTATTTTACATTTATATCCTGTGCTGGTGGCACGTAAAAAGCACTATCCGAACGTGGTCGATGCCAGTGCCCCTTGACTGGCTCCTGTGCCAGTGGTATGTAAAAAAGCACCATCTGAACATGGTCGATGCCAGTACCCCCTGACTGGCTCCCATGACTGGCACATAAAATGCACCCGCTACAGTTTGGGAATGGTTGGCATTAGGAAGGGCATCCAGCTGTAGAAACCTTGTCAGATCAGATTGGAGTTGGTGTAGCCTCCTGGCTTGCCAGTCCTCAGTCAAGCCTTCCAACCCATGCCAGCATGGAAAATGGACGTTAAACGATGATGATGATTATCATCATCATGCTGAGTTTCACCATGTCATGAGATTAAATAAAAGACTAAGTAAACAATATATAATTAGGAAAACAGAAGGTTCCACATGATCCACTGGTGGTTTGTGTGTAGAAATCACTACGATTCTTGATTCACATATAATCCTTTTTGCTATAGGCACAAGGCCTGAAATTTTGAGTGAGGCAGGGCTAGTTGATTATATTGACCCCCTCCAGTACTTGACTTATTTCATTGACCCTGAAAGGATGAAAGGCTAAGTTGAACCCGGCAGCATTTGAACTCTGACCATAAAACCAAAAGAAATGCCGCTAAGCATTTTGTTTGGCTCAGTAATGATTCTACCATTTTGCTCTCTTCCTTGGTTTAAATATAATACAGTGACAAAATAACAGTATGGCACTCATATTTAAATTAAGATGTCACACGAGAATCCTGGGACAAAATGAAAAACGAGGCCCAGGAGCCAAAGTGTTAACATGACATGATTATTTCTGAAGAGACTTATAAAGGAAGTATAATAGCTAGAGAGAGAAAAAAGGGGTGTGTAGAAAATGTTAAGTTGTTGTTTGGCCCCAGGTTATTTCTGATCCTGGATGCCTCTGATCAAAAGTGTTCCAACTAGAACCATCCTGTCTTTTTTTTAACCCCCCCCCACCTCCCCACCCTGATGCAGTGTACCTAGAATTGCATTAAGATTAAGCAGTGTGTCCTTTTCTTTGTAAGCTGGTAGGGTTAGCTTTCTAACTGTTGCTAGGACTCCTAGTTTAGTAGACTGGAACAATATGAAATGAAGTGTTTTGCTCAAGAATACAACCCACCTCCCAGTCTTGGAATTGAAACTACAATCTTATGATCATGAGTGCAACACCTTAACCACTAAGCTGCACACTATCATGCGGGATAATAGCTCATAGAAAAACAAACCTCGCTAGGTAAGTTAATGAGGAACTTCTTCATAGTAATTTGACCGACCAGAAATAGTTACCAAATCTTTCAAATAATACTGTCATACTGAAAGAAATGACACACCTGGTATAATCATAGATATATGAAACAGATTATATAGTGATAGCTGGAATAACAATAGTAAATAGCTAAACGACAATAGTAATTTTGTTTTTGTATTTGGTTTGCAAGATCCTTGATGTGAACTCATGTGAAACAAACCTGGAATAGAAAGAGCATGTCACTCATGAAATTTCAAATGGTGCTGAATGGACTTTGAGAAATGCATCTCATTGACTGACTGACTGACTAATCAAACAATATAAATATAAGAAGTGAAATAGAACCAGTGCATGTGCTTATTAATGACATAATGACCCTCCCAACATTCAACAAGACAATAGTAATATTTCTAGATCTGCAGTAAAAACAAGGAGAGAAAAAAAGAAACCTTTTTCTTTAGTTTTAAGAAAAAACTGATTTCTTTGTTCTTTTTTTTTTTAAAATATCTTAAAATATATTTTCTTTTACTAGGATCAGATTGAAATCCGCAGGCATAATTTCAAAGCTGGATGGAAGCTTGAGGCTGTGAACCCAGTGACAAAGAACGAAATTTGTCCTGCTACTGTAATTGATGTTATTGATGATAAATACTTCATTGTCGAAATTGATGATGTTCGACCCCTCAATGAACGTTCATACATCCGATTTGGTTGCCACATCGACTCACCTGGTATCTTTCCTGCTATGTGGTGCAGGAGGAAGGGAATTCATTTGAAAAAACCAGCAGGTTAAACATTTATAAACTTTCTCATACATTTTTCAAAAATTTGTCATTCAGGCATGGCTGTGTGATGAGAAGCTTGCTTCCCAACCACATGGTTCTAGGTTCTGTCCCACTGCATGGCACCTTGGGCAAGTGTCTTCTAGTATAACTCCAGGCCAACCAAAGCCTTGTGAGTGGATTTAGTCGATGGAAACTGAAAGAAGCCCATCATGTATATATATATGTGTGTGTGTGTGTGTGTGTGTCTATATTTCTTTATCTATTGCCCACAGGGGGCTAAACATTAGAGGGGACAAACAAGGACAGACAAAGGAATTAAGGCAAGTACATTAACCCCAGTGCATAACTGGTACTTATTTAATCGACCCCAAAAGGATGAAAGGCAAATTAGTCGACCTCGGCAGAATTTGAACTCAGAACGTAAAGACAGATGAAATACTGCTAAGCATTTCGCCCCGCGTGCTAACGATTCTGCCAGCTCACCGCCCTATATATATATATATATATATATATGTGTGTGTGTGTCTATATTTATGTGTGTGTTTGTGTCTGTGTTATCCCCTCACCATCATTTGACAACAGATCTTGGTGTGTCTACGTCCCTGTAACTTAGCAGTTCGGCGAAAGAGACTGATAGAATAAGTACTAGGCTTACAGAGAGCATAAATCCTGGGGTCGATTTGTTCGACTAAAACCCTTTAAGGCAGTGCTCCAGCATGGCCGCAGTCAAATGACTGAAACAAGTAAAAGAATATTAATAGCATCTTCCTTTCAGTGAAGGTGCCTGGTTTAGTGGTTAAAGGGCATTCAGCTCATGGCTGTAAGATCAGGAGTTCAATTCCCAGTGGTGCATTATGCCTTTGAGCAAGACACTTAATGTCCTGTTGCTTCAGTCCACTCAGCTGGCAAAAATGAGTAGTATCTGAATTTTAAAGGGCCGACCTTGTCCCATTCTGTGTCACACTGGATCTCCTTGAGAACTATGTTAACCCATTACCTCCCATAATTCTATTAACTAGAATTTTTTTTATGAAACTTTGATTTCTAGCATAAAACAGCCTTAGAAACACGCTGGAATGATCAAAATAACATTTTAAATAGAAATAAGCGAGATATTGGGTGAAAAATGAGCAAACCTCATTTGAATACCAGAGAAATATACCTAGTAGATATAGTAAAAAGGTTAGATATGTATAAATATTGACAGATCATCATCATCATCATTGTCGTTTAACGTCCACTTTCCATGCTAGCCTGGGTTGGACGATTTGACTGAGGACTGGTGAAACCAGATGGCTACACCAGGCTCCAATCTGATTTGGCAGAGTTTCTACAGCTGGATGCCGTTCCTAACGCCAACCACTCAAAGAGTGTAGTGGGTGCTTTTTACGTGCCACCGGCACGAAGGCCAGTCAGGCGGTACTGGCAATGGCTACACTCAAAATGGTGTATTTTATGTGCCACCCGCACAAGAGCCAGTCCAGGGGCACTGGTAACGATCTCGCTCGAAAGTCCTTACACATGCCACGGGCACAAGTGCCAGAAAGGTGACACTGGG
>NC_142942.1:11761295-11778795 GCF_046866305.1 Octopus bimaculoides | reverse complement strand
TGCATGTATCTGATGGAGTTTATTGAAGACATGTTGAAGATTTAAACTTAACAAGCTGTAGCAAGGGCATCTTGTCTTGGAGAGCACTAACTCTGTATAAAAGCTTACACAGAATAGAAGGATCTCTTTGGTTCTAACGAGCAACCTCTCTAGCGTCAGTCACAAAAATAAAACATATTCAGAGTGCGTTTTCTAATGGTTGATGAGAAGAAGAGCATTCAAAAAAGGGAATCCACATGACATACAGAACAAAAAGCTTAATAATTTTCTTTGTTGTATATATATCAGGTGATGGACTACAGCAAGTGGAGAGAAGTTTTGGAATAGACCTCTCTAACTAGCATACTGGTATTGGAAAAAATCGATGTAAAATGGTGATGATTTATTGCTGTAGTCTAACACAATGGTTCTTTATTACTTTGTTTAAATAATACTGACTATATTGGCTTAAGTTTCATGTCATCAAGTTATATTCTTTTTATTGTAGACCAGTGACAATTGAAAGTCATTTATCAGCCACAGATACATACAATAAAATTAAAAATGTCAATATTGAAGGTAAATATTGCTTCATTTTAACATATTTATTAACTGTCGTAAGGTGTTTGTTTTAGTTTCTAATTATTAAACTTTAAGAATTTTAAAGAGATATTTTTAAAATGTTGGACAAAATGCTTAACTACTTTCTTTTTAGCTTTTCATGTTCTGTGCTCATATTTCACTGGAGTTGACTTTGCCTTTCATCCTTTCGAGTCAATTAAATAAGTACCAAGTTGAGGATGAGGTGATAAAATAAGTACCAATTGAGCACTGGGAGAGATGTCATTGAAATACCCCATCTCCCTAAAATTGCTGGCCTTGAGCCAAAATTTGAAACTGTTATTTTATAGAGTGACAGGTTATCAGAATTGATAGTGATGAACAAAGTGCATTGCAATATTTAGTTGTCCCTTCACATTCTGAGTTCAAATCCTATCATGATTAGCTTTGCCTTTCATCCTTGCAAGGTTGATAAAATAAGTTTCAATCAAATTTTGGATTGATATAATTGCTTGAACTTCCTTTCGAAATTTTAAAAAATCCATTGTTTTAGAAATATAGAGCAATATCATTCTGTTATTGTATCATTATACTGTTACGATACATGTCAAAAACTTTTAAACTATTTTAATAATCATCTATTTCCTTGCATTTAAAAAAAATTTGTGTCTTTATTTCTATCTCTACAGAGGACACGTGGTGCCCTAAGATATACTACAATCACCGTTGCTTTTCTGGTCCCTATCTGGCAAAGAGTCGCATAGCTGAGCTGCCTAAATCAATTGGTCCTGGCCCCATCAAACTAGTCATGACGGAAGTACTGACTATGTTGATTAATGTGGCCTATAAATCCAGTCGTGTGTTACGTGAGTTACAAGTGGATGGAGAAGACAACCCTAACATGCATCAACAAGTTTTAAAAGCAAAGTAAGTCATTTTTCCTTTTTTCTTCATCTTACATCTTAGGGTGTTGTCTTTGTCTTTTTTTTCTTACTGGGTTAGTAAGAAGACTAAGCTTTACCTATGACCTTCGTAGGCCCTCCAACACTGGGGCTCTACTTTAATGGTCAATTTTTGTTAATAGCCAGGTCTCAGAGTTGATGGATTTAAGGTCTGTTCTGTATTAGAAAATGATTGAAGCATTCAGTCTACACTGTAAAGTGGTTGGCATTTGGAAGGGTATCCAGCTGTAAAAACCATGCCAAAACTGATCCCGCCTGTGCTGGTGCCATGTAAAAATCCCTCTGTCTACTCTGCATAGTGATTAGTGTTAGGAAGGGCATCCAGCTGTAAAAACCCAGTCAAAACAGACAGTTGCCTGGAGTAGTCTTCTACCTGGCTGGCTCCTGTCAAACCGTCCAACTCATGCCTGCATGGAAGGTGGACATCAAATGATGATAGTGATGATGAAAGAATGCAGGACAAAATACCTTGTTCCAGTTAATATTTTTATGTTCTAAGTTCAAATCTTCCCATCAATACCTTTGCCTTTCATTTATCTTGGATCTGTAAAGTAGCTGTCAACTGTATGCTTGATATAATCACTGCTGTTTGTCCTTCAAAAAATTTTCTTCCTTGTGCATCATCACCACTACCACCACCATTTTCCTGCTTGCATGGGTGGCCTGTTCAACCCATGCCAGCATGGAAAACGGACGTTAAACGATGATGATGAGGATGATGAGTTCTATGGTCAGATTCTCTTCCTGTTGCTGATCCTCACCAAGTAAGGGAATATTTTCCCTGGACCAGACATGTTTTCCTAGAGGATTGGAAATGAATGACACCACTTGGATGATGGTTACTTTCACTTACAACTGTCATGAATATCAAGACAACCACACACACACATGGATGCACAAGCCATAGGCTTCTTTCAGTTTCTGTCTACCAAATTCACTTGCAAGGCTTTGATTCGCCCAGAGTTGTAGCCGAAGACACTTGCCCAAGTTACCACGCAGTGGGATTGAACCCGAAAGTATGAGGCTGGCATGCAAACTGCTCAATTACATACCCATGTCTACCTGACAGAGAAATTATTATTATTAATTATTATTGACAATGTAAGAAATTATTGTTACAACTACAATTTTTTTCTTTTCTTTTTCGTTATTTAGATACAAGGGCAAGAGTTATCGTGCTGCTGTTGAGCTGTGCCGAAATGTGAAACAGCTTGACGAGTTCTGTCGACAGATATGTATTAAGCTTGAATGTTGCCCGAATTTGATTAGTCCACACTGTATTGATGATGACTGTCCCGAAAACTGCTCTCAACTCACCAAAACAAAATATAGTAAGTATGTATAGGAAGTGTGAAAGGATTTTGCTTTAACCCGTTTGAATGATGGAGCAGAAGTCAGGTGAGAGACCTGGTGGGTGTTTAAAGACGGCAAGAGGATAAATTAGCTGTGTTGGTATGAGCATGTTTTATGAATGGGGCAAGTACGAATAACGAGAGTTCAAAATGTGTCTTGAGCTGCCAGTGGATGTATGGGTAACAATTGAAAGTGTGAGAAGTAAGATCAGATTTAAGGATGTTGGGACCAATAGATAAGATTGAGACACGAGTGGTGATGAGATGGTGCAGTGGTTCCTTCCAAGTCTTGGAATGACTGGTGTTAAAACCATTGTGATAGCCATTTAAAATACACAGTTATATTTGCTTCTCTTTGATTTGGTTTCATTTTTAGTGTTTCGTTGTAATTTTATGACTGGGATACAGATACTATATTTCCTTGTATTAGAAGAGTAGTGTCAGTGACTGTGTTACTATGGCTTAATCAATGATACTGTTGTGATGTTAAGTAAAGGTAAATTTGATAGCCTATGTTGTCACGAGCATCATTGTTTGAACATACACTTTTCCATGCTTGCATGGGTTGAACAGAATTTGTTGAGGTAAATTTTTCCTACAACCAGATGCCCTTTCTGTCACCAACCTCCACCTGTTTCCAGTGTAATATTTCCTCATGACTGAACATGTTTTCAAGGGAGATTGAAAATGGACACTGCTTGTATGGTGGTGGTACTCATTTACAACAATCATGCAATGTCAAGACAAGGAGACAATGCACACACACACACACACACACACACATACACACATGCAATGGGCTACTTTCTGTTTCTGTCTACCAAATCCATCTGCAAGTCTTTGGTCAGCCCAAGGCTATGGCAGAAGACACAAATCCAAGGTACCCCACAGTAGGACTGAACATGGAACCGAGTGGTCAGGAAGTGTACATTTGAAGCAGCTGTCATGTTACCTCCATGATGTAAAATGCTTCAGTGTCCTTGAATAATTTCAGATCTGCTAAACATTTAGCAAGTTTTGTGCTTGTATATGTCACTTCTGTTCTTTTATCTGCCTCTCATCTATGAACTGGAGTGCAGTGGTCACAGAGTGAAGATACTCCTCATGAGGTTTGAGTCATACTGTGTTCTCTCTCTCTCTTTTGGTAGTCTCATTGTGTCCTATTTCTTGGCACAGAGTTTAATTTTAAGTCTGTTTCATTAACAAGGTCCTACTTCTAATTTGTGGTCAGTGTAGAAAAGGGCATTCAGGTGTAAAATAATTGCTTCATTAATACAGAAATGTACAAATTTATTTAAAAAAGAAATAATCTTCCTAAAATCCCAGCCAGCCAAACCAGCCAGTTATCTATTCTTGTGTGGAAATAAGGCGGTAAATTTAAAAAGGTGACAGCTATAAGTTACAGTTACACAGTTTAATCCATAATTAAAAGCAAGAAATTCTATTGTAATGCATTAAGATTTTATTAGCTTCCATTGATTATCTCCCTTGCAACTAGGAACTCTATCAGTATTACTTTTATAAACTACAGTGTATTTTTCGTACCACTTCATTTTCCTATTCAAATATAATTCGCTTCTTTTCATATAGGTTTTTTTTTGTCTGCGGTTGGGTGGGTAAGAGAGTATTCAATAAAAATATATTTGTTGTACTTCAAATAGTTTTATAATTATTGATTTTGCTTCTCACCCCTCCGTAGTTAATGAAACAAGTACCCTTTCAAGTCCTGGATTTGTTATAAATTTAACTCACTCCTCTCCATATTTTTGCCTTATATCAATATTAGAACAATAATGAACAAGATATCTTGCAGTATTTAGTTATGTCCCTTCAAATTTTGTGATAGTTGAGCTTGGTGACTTTATGATGAATTAGAATTATATTGAGGATTTCTTGGTCTAGTTTCGAGGATTTGAACTTAGTGATGCAAATAAGACATTTGTTAAATATATAATGCTTCAGAAAGTAATGAACCTTGTAGTATTTAGTTTCAAACTTTACTTCTTGAGTTCAAATCCTACGAATGTCCTCTTTACACTTCTCATTCTAAATGAGTCCTGGGTTCGATTTGTTCGACTAAAAGTGGTGCTCTAGCATGGCCACAGTCAAATGACAAACAAATAGAAGAAATACAGCTCAAGAGTAATGATAGCAGACAAACCAATCGACAGAATCAGTTATATCTTCTTTTTCTACGTGTTTCGTTCATTACTGTTTTACTGAGAATCTAATAGAGATGACGTTTAACCTATTCCTGCTACAGTGGGAATATAGTGTGACAGGGTTAAGAAATGTTAGTCAAAAGAGTGATTCTTATTTCTTTATTGCCCACAAGGGGCTAAACATAGAAGGGACAAACAAGGACAGGCAAAGGGATTAAGTCGATTACATCGACCTCAGTGTGTAACTGGTACTTAATTTATCGACCCTTTGCGGAATTTGAACTCAGAACGTAACGGCAGACGAAATACCGCTAAGCATTTCGCCCAGCGTGCTAACGGTTCTGCCAGCTCGCTGCCATGTTAGTCAAAAGGGTGATTCTAGCTGGATTTTCTGGTGTGTGTGTATGTATAATAGCTGAGCAGTTAATCTTTTGTTCGTTGTTCCTTGAATGTAACAACTTCTTTTAAAATGTTTTTACATAATCTACAAATTGCATCTTAACAAATTGTGTGCTGATGTGAGTATTTATAGATTGAGAAATAATTGCACTGTTTTTCTTTTCTTTCTCCTTTTTTCTTAAATCATATGCAGAGTATGTCACCTGACCATGACTTGCTTGTTTTATTGTCTCTTTTTTACTCAACATTTCCAGCCTATTACTATGGTAAGAAAAAGCGGAAAATCGGTCGACCTCCAGGAGGTCACAGCAATCTAGAGAATGGTCCTAGGAAAACTGGGAAACGAAGAAAGAAAAGGAAAGGAAGTTTGAGTCGTAAATCAAGATCGTCCATGGATGATATTTATGCTGATGATGTTACTGCTGAAAATTCCAACACTGTCTCTGAGAAGCGGTCTGCCTCACCATCCAGTGAAAATAATTCCTCCAAAAGTGATACTAAAAAGACTTCTGATAGTAAACCTGCAATTAAAAGAAAATACACTCACCATGTTCCTCCACGTTCAGAAATTCATACTCGAGGTGCTAAGCTTCCAAAATATAGTTTTGAAAGGAAAACCCATAAAAAGATCCTTATTACCCCTGCTCCACCATCTAGTTCTGCCAAGTCCTTACCGTCTCCAACAACTGAGGCAGCACTTCCTATCACCGTAAGTATTTGAAATTATGTTGCTCTTCCAATGTCTCTAATCCACTTCACCTCTGGTTTTCACAGTACTTTATCACACTATCAAACTGTATTTAAGCTCTTCACTCCCTACAGCACATAGGCCATCAATAACTTTCTCACCACTTTGTCACGTCTTCTTGGGTCTACCCCTTCCACGGGTACCCTTCACAATTAGACCTCATTTGGTTTACTGTTAATCGCCTGTTATCCATCAGCATGTGGTGGACATGATCAGTGTTTTCCTCAGCGGCAGTTGCGGGACATCCAGACCATGGGTCATCTTGAAAGCTCTCCCTTCCTCTCCTAAATTCAGCTGCCTACTTTTACATTGTTGATATAAAAGCTGGAGCATCATCTCTTAATGTAGCAACTATGTCATCATGAGTGTCCTTGGAGACTAAACCATTTTTCTACTGGTACTTGATAATACCACAATGCCAAATTTTATCAGTTTTCAAGAGAAGTTGCTACAAGTTACTTTTGAAGTATTCTTTGAACAGTGAGACATCAGTTTACCTGAAAAGAAACAATACCATTATCAAGAAGTTGAAATTAATGCATGCAAGATTTCACAGCTCTAGCATCACTCCTTCATAGTTGGCATGTGAACTTTTCAGCCCACCCTTGTATTCTGTTTGGATGCTTTCCCTTTGTCAGAGTAATTGAATATCCTGTTTCTTAAGGTATCTGTGCTATGTGCCGAAAAAAAAAAGAAAAGAAAAAGGTACCCATGGCAGAGGAAAACCGAGGTAAATTGAGTGACATAGTCTAATCTCAGATTATTCATCATCATCATCGTCATTTAACTTCTGTTTCCTTTGCTGGCATGGGTTGCATGGTTTGACAGGAGCAGACAAATCAGAAGACTGCAACAAGCTCTACTGTCTGCTTTGGCAGGTTTTTATGGCTGAATGCCCCTTCATAACACCAACCACTTTACAGTGTACTGGATGCTTTTTGCGTGGCACCAGCAACAGTGAGGTCATCAAATGATTTATAAGTCAAGACCCCTCGACTGAGTTGGGGAATAGCATTTACAACTAAAAGCCCTACCATACATCTCAACACACAACCCTCTTAACAATGAAGCTTTCGACACCATCCTCCAAAACATTCTCCTACTAAAAAGGGACCACAGAATGAATTTAATTCTCCAAACGCACACCATCATAAAAAAACAAAAGACAGCCCAAATCTATGAAAAGTCTCCTAATGCAAACCCGAATACGCTCAACAACAACACTGAAGCCGTCAGTAGAAAAAATGCGGAAGACCTAACTGTGGTATATGTGTCAGCTTAATTGAGGGATCAGAATTCTCTTTCAAACAGGGTCAACATTTCACAGCGAAAAGCAACTTCACATGTGCTTCGGAGAACCTGATATAATTATTAACCTGCTCTGGGTGTTGAGAGCAATACATAGGCCAAACCAAAAATATTCTACATGAAAAGATGGCTCTGCACAGATCCCAGATCAAAATTCCGAAAAACAGAAAAATAGCATTCAGCAAGCACATCGACGTTTGTGCCAATAACAAACAACCCAGCTTCAGAATTTTCCCCCTCTATCAATTCAGGGACGATACCTTCTGTAGTCAGCACATTAGTAAAGAGTCATTCTTTATCACAAAGTACCAACCCCTTTTGAATGCACCCACAACAAATGACACTATCACCAGGGCCTTAGAATAACACCCACGCAAATATTGAAAACAATATATTCAAAACAGTCACTTCACATAAATTTATTCCATATAATTCCAATCACTATTATAACCACAACAGGTCACTTTTAATAGGTCACTTGACCATTTAAGAGGATTCCACCAACATCCTGCTACTGTCATACCATTCCCGCATTTTTATTCTTTCTCTTCTTCCTTCTTCTGCTTCTCCGCCGCCTCCTTTCTCTACTACTACTACTACTACTGCTGCTGCTTAAACAATCAAAGACAAGAATTCATATCAACCTAGCTGCTGCTAACTACTTAGAACCCACAAGAGTAAAAAAAGAGAGACAGAGACAGATAGAAAAAGAGGAAAATGTCCCTTGCATTTGAAAATTATGGAAATATGTTTAAAAAACATTTCATTTAATTTTTCCACAATTTAATTATTTTTCATGCTTTTCTCTAAGTTGAAAAAGTTGCAAAGACTGAAACCGGTACTAAAATGTTCTTCATGATAAAACTATTTTAGCATTTTCTACCTTGTCTATTTTCCTAATACATATCAACTCATGTGTTCCTTTTCAACCTCCTACATTTATATATCATCATCATCATCATCATCGTTTAACGTCCGCTTTCCATGCTAGCATGGGTTGGACGATTTGACTGAGGACTGGTGAAACCGGATGGCAACACCAGGCTCCAGTCTGATTTGGCAGAGTTTCTACAGCTGGATGCCCTTCCTAACGCCAACCACTCAGAGAGTGTAGTGGGTGCTTTTACGTGTCACCCGCACGAAAACGGCCACGCTCGAAATGGTGTATTTTATGTGCCACCCGCACAAGCCAGTCCAGGGGCACTGGCAACGATCTCGCTCGAAAATCCTACAGGAGCCAGTCAGGCGGTACTGGCAACGGCCACGCTCAAAATGGTGCATCTCATGTGCCACCCGCACAAGAACCAGTCCAGGGGCACTGGCAACGATCTTACTTGGCTTGCCGGGTCTTCTCACGCACAGCCCATTTCCAAAGGTCTCGGTCCGTAGTCATCGCCTCGGTGAGGCCCAATGTACGAAGGTCTTGCCTCACCACCTCAGCCCAGGTCTTCCTGGGCCTACCTCTTCCACGGGTTCCCTCAACTGTTAGGGTGTGGCACTTTTTCACGCAGCTATCCTCCTCCATTCTCACCACATGTCCATACCAGCGCAATCGTCTCTCTTGCACGCCACAACTGATGCTTCTAATGTTCAGCTTTTCTCTCAAGATACTTACACTCTGACGGGTATTCACATTGACATTACACATCCAACGGAGCATACTGGCTTCATTCCTTGCGAGCTTACGTATGTCCTCAGCAGTTACAGCCCATGTTTCACTGCCATGTAGCATGGTTGTTCGTACGCATGCGTCATACAGTCTGCCTTTTACTCTGAGTGAGAGTCCCTTTGTCGCCAGCAGGGGTAAGAGCTCTCTAAACTTTGCCCAGGCTATTCTTATTCTAGCAGCTACACTTTCAGCGCACCCACCCCCACTACTAACTTGGTCGCCCAGATAGCGGAAGCTATCGACTACCTCTAGTTTTTCACCCTGGAATGAGATAGAAGTTGTTTCCTGTTTGTTTGCAGTCTTTATTGCACCTGAACATCTGCCACAAACAAAAACTAACTTGCTAGTTAACCTGCCTTTGATGTTGCTGCACCTCTTATGTGTCCATAGCTTGCACCGGGTACATCTTATAGAGTTACTACCTACTCCTTTTCTACATACTGAGCAGGGCCATCTACCTGAAGGGGTTTGTGTTTTATCTACCTTCCTACTTATTAGGATTTTGGTTTTAGCTAGGTTGACTCTAAGGCCCTTCAATTCTAGACCTTGCTTCCACACCTGAAACTTCTCCTCTAGTTCTGATAGTGACTCCGCAATTAGGGCAAGGTCATCAGCATAGAGGAGCTCCCAGGGGCAACCTGTCTTGAACTCCTCTGTGATTGCCTGGAGGACTATGGTAAATAATAGGGGGCTGAGGGCGGAACCTTGGTGGACCCCTACCTCTACCCGGAATTCATTGCTGTACTCATTTCCAACCCTCACCTTACTGGCCGCATCTCTGTACATGGCTCGCACAGCTCTCACTAGCCATTCTTCTATCCCAAGTTTCCTCATTGACCACCAGATAAGGGATCGGGGGACCCTGTCAAAGGCTTTCTCCATGTCAACGAAAGCCAGGTACAGAGGTTTATCCTTGGCTAGGTATTTCTCTTGCAACTGTCTCACTAGAAATAAGGCATCAGTAGTGCTTTTACCTGGCACGAACCCAAACTGCATCTCATCTAAATTGATTCGCTCCCTAATTAGTTGGGCTATGACCCTCTCTGTAACTTTCATAACCTGATCTAACAGCTTGATGCCTCTGTAATTATTTGTATCTAAAGCGTCCCCTTTACCTTTGTAGCAGTTGACTATGATGCTGCTACACCAGTCATAGGGTATGACTCCTTCGTGTATCACCTGGTTCGTAATACGGGTGACTAGGCTATAGCCAACACTGCCAGATATTTTGAGCATCTCTGCAGTGATTCCTGATGGGCCGGGGGCTTTCCCGGTCTTCATACTCTTAATTGCTTTATCTACCCTGGTACTATCAACTCGGATAGCTGGTCCCTCTATTGGGTCGACATAAGGCAGGCTCTCTTTCTCCCATTCATTCTCTTTATTAAGCAATCTATCGTAGTGGCATCTCCAGACCTCTTTCTTTGCATCCTCATTTAATGCAAGCGTACCATCATCCATGCGAACACATTTCTCTCCTACAACATCACTATTCTCTCTCCTACACTGTCTTGCAACCCGAAATACCTCGAGTCTTTGGTCCTCACGGCGCAGAACATTGGCAAATCTTTCCTTATCTGCTTCCCCTCTGGCTAAATAAACCTGTCGCCTAGCCTCCCTTCTGGCACATTGGTACAATTCCCTGCTACCACCGTTCTTCCAGTCCTTCCAAGCTTGTTTCTTTTGTCTAATAGCCCTGTCTACCTCCTTGTTCCACCACCACGTTACTCTGGGTTGGGAGGGGACCTTACACCACCCACAAATCTGGTCGGTGGCTTTCAACAGGTTGTCCCGCAGAAATCTCCAATTGTCTTCCACGTTGTATAATGCTATATCCCCTTCTATTTCGTTAAATGCTTCAAGTAACTTGTCTCTAAGTCTCTGTCCGTTTGCAGGGTCTTTAAGCTTCCACACCCTTCTTCTCCAAGCCTGTCTAATTCTGGGCACCCATTTTGCCTTGATCCCAAAGTCGCTAACTACTAATCTATGTTGTGGGTATATAATAATAATAATAATAATAATAATAATATATAAATATATGCATATATACATACTATATATGTACATACCTACATATATATGTATATATATACATGCATATATATATCGGTACAGGACATTAAAAAAATGTAGATAAAATGAGAAACAAGAACATAAAATACAAAAACATAGAAAATGAACTTTTTTTCGAACAACGAAAAAAACAGAGAAACGAAACATGCAACATAAAGAACATTCCCTTCATCAGTTGTCCCCTGTGCTTTTATGAAGTTTCCATCTACCAAATTCACCCGCAAGGCTTTTGTTGGCCTGTAGCTACTGTAGAGGACCCTTTTCCAAGGTGCCATGTCATAGGATTGAACCAGGAACCACATAGTAGCAAAGTGAGCTTCTTAACCTCAACAGCCATGCTTGTGCTTGTGCATTTCTTTTATTGGAGTTTATTATGAGATATAAACATTGTCTCCCTATATTTGTATATTGTATTCAAACACGCACACACACACACACACACACACACACATATATATTCTGTAATATTTTCTTTTCTATTTATTGTCATTTCCTTCTGTATTTATGCAGCCAATATCTCCGAAAGAAGAAATATCTATAAAGAAAGAAGAAGAAAATGATGACATGTGTGTCGATATATTGTCAAACCCTCTTTATTGGACTGTTAGTGATGTGGTTAGTTTCATAAAAAGTACGGATTGTGCACAGTTTGCTCGTCTCTTTAGACAAGAGGTAATATATGTTTATATTATACATATTCTTTATTCTATCAAAAAAGTTTGTCGTTTAACTCTGCCCATGCTGGGGCACCATTTTCAGTGATTTATATATTAATCTTAGTACTTTGTTTGGTGTTTTTATTTTATCGACTTCATATGTGGGGAAAAAGACTAAGTTGACCTTGGTATAAAAATATATGATCAACATAGGACAGAATCCCACAAACTGTTTTTTGTTTGATGCTCTGATTTTACTCACCTCATGCCAATATGTCTGTGTGTATCTATGTTTTTCTTTCTTTGCGCCCTTTCAAAACTTAGCCAGGTTCATGGGCCCGGTTTCCCGGTTTCTATGGCGTATGTGTTCCCCACCAGCTGGACGGGACGCCAGTCCATCGCAGCTTTACTCAAGAAACAGGAAGAAAGAGTGAGAGAAAGTTGGGGCGAAAGAGTACAACAGGGCTCACAATCGTGTGGTTGTGAGTTCAATTCCTGGCGGCACATTCTCTCCTTGATCGAGACACTTTATTTCATGTTGCTCCAGTCCAGTCAGCTGGTAAAAATGAGTAGTACCTGTATTTCAAAGGGGCCAGCCTTGTCACATTCTCTGACATGATGAATCTCCCTGAGAATTACTTTAAGGGTATGTGTGTCTGTGGAGTACTCAGCCACTTGCACATTAATTTCATGAGCAGGCCGTTCCATTGAACGAATCAAATGGAACAATTATTGCTGTAACCAACAGTGTCAGTTTTTTGTTTTTCATTTGCTGTATGCACACACACACACACACACACACACACACACACACACACACACACACACACACACACACACACACACTCTGTACAGACCATTCTATTCCTGTATACTTGTTTCTACATAAGTCCTAAGCCTGCTCTCTTCCGGCAAATTTCTGACTTTGCATACTCTCTTTTACTCTTTTACTTGTTTCAGTCATTTGACTGCGGCCATGCTGGGGCACTGCCTTTAGTCGAGCAAATCGATCCCAGGACTTATTCTTTGGAAGCTTAGTACTTATTCTATTGGGCTCTCTTTTTGCCGAACCACTAAGTTACGGGGACGT
The DNA here is from genome assembly GCF_046866305.1 of Octopus bimaculoides. Classification (NCBI taxonomy): domain Eukaryota; kingdom Metazoa; phylum Mollusca; class Cephalopoda; order Octopoda; family Octopodidae; genus Octopus; species Octopus bimaculoides. Next base: position 11,765,836 of record NC_142942.1, on the reverse strand, counting down.
AAACACACCAGCCTCATTTGTCAAGCGAAGTTGGGGGGACAAACACACACAAACATATACACACATACATATATATATATGACGGCTTCTTTCAGTTTCCGTCTACCAAATCCACTCACAAGGCTTTGGTCGGCCCGAGGCTATAGTAGAAGACACTTGCCCAAGGTGCCACGCAGTGGGACTGAACCCAGAACCATGTGATTAGTAAGCAAGCTACTTAACACACAGCCACTCTGTTGTTGTTGTTATTTAATGTCAGGTTAAACTTGATTGAACTCCTATTGATAATCAACAGCCATCAATTAAATGAATCATCGTTTATTAGTTTCATATTATGTCTGTTTGCATTGTTGAAGTAAATGAAATGAAATTGTACTCAATGGATAAATCAATTAAAATTTCGAATCTCTTCACAGGAAATTGATGGTCAAGCTCTTCTTCTATTGACTCTACCCACTGTCCAGGACCACCTTGCCCTGAAATTAGGACCAGCTATTAAATTGTGCCATCACATTGAAAGGGTGAAGATTGTGTTTTACAAATGCTACGCTTGATTTCTGTCTAAAGCCGTTGAGGAATCAGAACACAGAAGGAACTGTTTCTACTGGGTCAGCTGGCTTGTGGGTCGGCTGGCTGGTGGACTGGCTGGCTGGCTGGTGGGCAGGTCAGCTGGCAGATTGCTAGATTGGTTGGCTGTAGCAATCCTTTGACAAAAGAAAAAAAAAAAAGGGTAAAAGAAGCCAAAAAAAGACAAGACCAAAAAAGAAAAAAAAAGCGGATGGATTCAGCAGAATATGCTTACTTTTGTTCCACGGTGTATGTTGTTGTTGTTATTATTGAGGATGCACACAGTGGAAATTTTAGAATGATGGAAGTGGATTGGATTGGAGTATGATGATTATGATGATGACGATGATGATGTTATTCTACTGAGTTGTGATCAAATGCAAAAAAAAAAATCCCCCAAAAAGACCCCCCAAAATAACAAAGCAAAAACAAACACTTCTTGTAAAAAAAAAAAAAAAAATATATATATATATATATATATATATAAAAATAAACAGCAACAAAAATGTCATAACCATCTTTCATCAATGCCAGCAACACTGTCGTAATCTTCACACCACCACCACCACCACCACCACCACTACCACCACCACCACCACTACCACCACCACCACCACAACCATTATTATTATTATCGGACATTGTCAACATTATCACCATTTTCATCTCTGTCGTCACCATTATTGTCACTATCACCATCATCATCATCATCATTATCATTGTCACTATCATCATCATCATCATCATCATCCTTATGTTGTTATTGTTATTCACATAGTAACAAAATGTAATGAATTGGTTTCCCCCACTTCTGTTTATTTATTTATTTAAATTTTTTCCTTTTGTTTTTTTTTTTTTGTTCTCTCAAGCAATGACATTTTCAAAAACTATTATTATTATTATTATTATTATTATTATTAATTATTATTATTATAGCGCATTATATATGTATATATATTTATGTATATATGTCGATTGGATACTTCCAGTTATAAAAGACCATTATTCAATAAAGTACTCAATACTTGTTGAGATGTAGTTTGTATATGTATGACAGTGTGTGTGTGTGTTTTTGGAATATTTATCCTGCAGATGAGCTCATCCATTTCAGTTCACTCTCTCAGCCTCATCAGGAGCAGAGTACCACACATACTGCTGTTGATTAGGTTTCGAATATGAACTGATACTGGTGAGCTCATCTTGAAGGAAAATTATATTTTGTATATATATGTATGTGTGTATGTATGTATATATACTTACACATACATACACACAGTGTGTATTGATATGTATGTGTGTATTTGTTTTATCTGATTTCTATATGTGTGTGTTTGCATCTGTGATTTTATGTATGTGTGTACATATGTCTATATGTATGTTGCTTATATATACATAGGTATGTATATAAACATGTATGTATATTTGTGTGTATGTGTGCATGTATAATATATATATGTGTGTGTGTGTGTGTGTGTGTGCATACATTAAGTTTGTGTTTGGCATAAAATGAACTACACGCATTTTCCTTACAAGGCCGCTGCCCAGATTTACTAGTAAGTGCTTTCTAAGGTAACTATACATATCAACAAAATTTGGTTTTGTATATCATAACACCAAGTCAGGAAGAGAAATCACATGGCAGTGCTTGACCATTCATGGGAAAAAACCCCCAAAAAAGCAGCAGCTGGTTCTGTAGCAAATATAATGTCCTGAAGTTTGCACTATAGTACCAGTGATAGTTTCAGCTGGGTTTGATTCAGTAGGATTTAATATATCAATGAACATGTAGTAAGCAATGTAGTATAAAATATTTTGGCTAATATTCAGTGTATTTATGGTACTATTTTAAAAGAAATTTAAATTTGTGTTTCAGTTTTTGCCTTTTTTAATCTTTAATTAAAGGAAGTTTTGAGATTAATTTTTTGCTTGTCCAAAATAGTTTGATCCAACATCCAAGCATGTTATTAGACTTTTGTTAGTGTGGAGGCACGTTGTTTAATGGTTAGAGTATTTGGCTCACGGTTCCTGCTGGCGGCGCGTTGTGTCCTTGAGCAAGACACTTAATTACATGTTGCTCCAGTACACGCAGCTGGCAAAAATGAGCAGTTCTTGTAATTTAAAGAGGCAGTTTTGTCACATTCTGTGTCATACTGAATCGACCTGAAAGCTACATTAATAGTGCGCGCGTCTGCAGAGTGCACAGTCTCTTGCATGTTAATTTCAAGAGCTGTCTCACCTGTTGATTGCATTGACTGGGAACACTTATCGTAACTGACGGAGTGCCATCGAAGCCTTATTTCTTACGTTCTGATTAATATAAAGCTTTACTTTCATAAGACCCAATTCACACTTGTGGTTGAAAAGGATCGGAGTATGCTTCATATATGATACATGGGCACCAAGGAAATATTTCATATACATCACGTGATACACAGGACAGGTTAAAAAAGATAAAGGTTCCACTTAAAATTGCTTTAGTTACAAACATGGCGATGGAAAAAATTATTGAATCTTGTAATGGTCTGAGTACATGAAACTCGAAAATAGCTTGGGAGGGTTACTAATGTTTGATGAAAATTCTGTTTCTGAATTATTTTCAAAAACTAGTGTGAAGCAAGATGCACCTGCAAGGTGTCAAATGTACAGTGTATGTGTATGTCTACACTTGTCTGCACATATATCTATGCATGCCTTGTATGTGTGTATATATCTATATATATATAAACACTCAAAACTAGTTGTGTATGTATACATATATGTGCTTATGTGTATGAATGTATATATACATGTGCATGTTTGAAAGTTTGTGTAATATGTAGATATATCTGTATATACAATATATATCTGTGTATCTGTACATAATATATGAATGTATATATACGTGTGCATGTGTGAATGCTTGTGTACTATTTAGATATATCTGTATATACAATATATGTCCGTGTATCTGCATATAATTATATAATTACATATATGTGTATGTACACAGACCCACCCTTTTACAAGAAGAGGCCTGTTAGTCTTCATATAAATATATCTATAAGTCAGTTTTATATTTCTGTGTATCTACACGTCATGTAGTGTGTGTGTGTGTGTGTGTGTGTGTGTGTATATATGTATATATACATATATATATACGAGGTGATATCAAAATGTACCTGGACTAGTTCTGTAGCACGCCACCTATTATTGCTTTCTTCCTAATCTGCTTCTCAAAGAATATCTCCTTCACAAGCACCAGTTCTTTAAACACTCTTAAGATATATTCTCTTCCTGATATTTATGTTCTCTAGTGTAACATCCTAAACTTTTATATTCTCACTAATTTTACAAAAATAATTATTACTTTTGTGTTATTTTTAGTTCTGTGGTTTTTAAATTTATATAAATAATTCACAAAAATTTCCTCACTTTCAAGAAGGCAAGATGGAGGACTCTGTAAATTCGTGTTGGATTTTAATTAATTTCTTTCATGGATTAAGAAATTGTGTTGGGAAGTGATGGGGGGGGGGGGGGATATAGTTTTATTGAAATATTTTTGTTGTAAAGAAGAAATTTAGCTTCAAAAATTTTGATTTTTTTTTTTCCACAAAATGATAATTCATTAAAACGTATGTTAATATTATGATTATCAGGCCCAGGTTAAAGAGCACTGTATGTATTTTGGTAGAAACTGCAAAGCACCAGAGTAAAATGTCTTATATTTTAAATTTTGTTCTGTCTGAAGGCAGCGAGTTGGCAGAAATGTTAGCATGCCGGGCAAAATGCTTAGCTGTATTTCATCTGCCTTTATGTTCTGAGTTCAAATTCCACCGAGGTTGACTTTGCCTGTCATCCTTTTGGGATTGATAAAACAAGTACCTGTTGAGTACAGGGGTCGATGTAATTGATCTCCCTACACACACACACCTCAAAATTGCTGGCCTTATGCCAAAACAAAGGAGGATTATTATTTAAGGCAGTGAGCTGACAAT
>NC_142942.1:11744093-11758295 GCF_046866305.1 Octopus bimaculoides | reverse complement strand
TTGTTGCCAAGATATAAAAGACCCTTGTCTATAGTGCTGTACAGTAGAATTGAACCCACGACCCTCTGATCATAAAGTGAATCTGTTACCCACATAGCCAAACATACACTCAAGCAGGCCAATCCAGCAAGAACATTGAATAGAAAATATATCAAGGCACTGCATCTCAGATGCCATGAGTCTATCAGTTTTTATAACAGGTACACCATATCCCTGTAAGAGGTAACTAAAAGGATTAGCATCAAGGAAAGTACCTGGCTATGAAACACTGTCTCAAAAAGCCCAGTCCAACCCATGCCGGTGTAGAAAAGCTGATGGAACAATGAAAACAATGATGGAATTTCCTTAAATATTTACCAAACTATGGAACAAGTAAGATAAAAGATTACAATATGAAGTGTAAACCTTGAGGAAAAAAAAAAAGTCAAAATCATTAAAAGATTTACAATGAAAAATTCTACACTTTAAATGTTATATTGTTGGTGTTTACCCACCACAACATCAAATCTAATCTATCATTTAATTGCTTCTGTCATTAGACTGTGGCCATGCTGTAGTACCACCTTGAAGAATTTTAGTGGAACGAATCAATCCCAGTGCTTTTGTTTAAGCCTGGTACTTATTCTATCGGTTTCTCAATGATAAATCAGCCTTCTAAAAAGTATAGAGAACTACATTATCTAATACTTCCTCCTCATCAAAAAAAAAAAAAGTAGAAATGTGATTTCAGAGAGATTTAGCTGTTATTTCTAACAGACTGAGCTATGAAGTAAAGACTCTCTCAGTTCATACTATAAATTGTAAATCTGTCCTACACAGTGAAATGAAATTACCTGTGAGACTATTTGGTGAACCAACCTACTAGAAATAGTTAAATACCCTTAAAATCACACATTACCACCTCGAAAGTTAAGGGACACATTGGTTAAAAACAATGCAATAGTCATGGTCAAAATGAATTTTGACAATAGATTCACAAGATCAGATCATAGATTTACTAGACTTAAGGCTACAAAGTTTTCTCAACAGTGCAAATGTGTAGAATAAAAATAAAAGCAAGCTTACCTATATTTTCTTGTGTTTTCTATTACTGAGTCTCCAAGTAGTCTATTTAGATTCATCTTCAGTGAGTTTGTCACACTATAAAAGTAGATAAAATTACCAAACAGGTTTTCTTAGTAAAGAAGAAACAGTAAAGACTCAAATATTCAACAAAAACTACATACAATTACTCTACACTGTATATATATATATATATATATATACATATATATCAAATGGATGTGATATAAAACTATTCTCCACATACACTAACAGCCATATCAACAATCCAACATACCTCCATCATCAGCTGCCCCACAGATATCACTATGGTTTCGACACCTGGGCAGTATCATTCAATCCAGCGGTGTCAACAGCACTAAAATAAGTGTTGTTTAGGAACAAATATACCTTAGATATCACCACATTCATTCAATCTAAGGATTAAACACTAACATTATTAATTAAACTACAACAAAGAAACACATATACCCTGATGTACAAAAACAATATCAGTAAATAAATTCAGCAAGTAAACCTATAATTCCTTAATTTAGCTAACTAAATAGCAACCTAGCCCTTGTATGTATATATATAAAAACATCATTTTCGTGCCCTCTGTATAGGTTAGACAGAGTTTATTGGGACAGATTTTTTACAGTTGGATACCCTTCATGTCCCAACCCTCACCTGTTTCCAAATCAAGTAATATTTCCCCATGGCCAGACATGTTTACACAGAATATTGAAAAACGAATGACACAGTTTGTGTGACAGCGACACTCATTTACAAATGGCATGTATTGTTGAGACAAAGAGATTACAAAAATATGTATATATATTTCATCATGTTGAACCGTTAATCCCTACACATTTTTTTCTCTCTCAGTTCTTTCTGTCAAAGAGCATAGGCTCAAAATATCAATGACTTTTCCATTCTTCTTAAGCATTTAAAATAATACTCCTGCTTGTTTTTCTTTCACCTGTCTTCATCTTTTGCTTTCTGTAAATTTGAACTATGTATGCGTGTGTACATGCACACAAACCTGTTTCAGTTTCCATCAACCAAATCCACTCACAAGGCTTTGGTCAGCCTAGGGTTATAGAGAAGATACTTGTCGTAGGTGTTATGCAGTGGGACTGAACCCCAAATCATGTCATTGGGAAGTAAACTCCTTAACCACACAGCCACATTTCCACAAACCTGTGCGTGTGTGTGTGTAATTATGATCATTTAATGCCTATTATCCATGCTGGCATGGGTACAGAAAATTGATAAAACAGTTTGTAGAATCCATTACCGTTTAGCTTCATGTAAGAAATTCCTGTCATAATAATTTTTTTTTTTTATATATATCATTCATGTAATGCATGAAAGTGCATGGCTCAGTGGTTAGAGCGTCGGGCCCACAATCATGAGGTAGTGAGGTTGATTCCTTGACTAGTCTGTGTTGTGTTCTTGAGCAAGACACTTTATTTCATGCTGCCCCAGTTCACTCAGCTATCGGTCTTTGCCTTTCCCTTAGATAACATTGGTGGTGTGAAGACTGCTAGTCTTCCATAAACAATCTTGCCCAGACTTGTGCCCCAGAGGGGAACTTTCTAAGTGCAATCCATTGTTCAAGGTATCTAAGGAACTTGCTCAGAGAGATGTGGTCACTCAATTCAACTTGATGAATTACTACTGAGAAGCTTTTGCACAAACTTGATACATTTTATAATTTTTTTTTTTTTTCTGTACATTTACATATGCAGAAAAAAAAAACATTGCTAACCAAAATCTGATGCCAAATCTTTAAATATTGTTTTCATCATTTGATAATTCCTTAATGAAGATAGGAAGCAAAGTAAATAAAGTATTTATATGCTTAGTACCAATTTATAATAACCACAAGAATATTTGTTATTTTTGTCTAACACGCAATCAGCTCTCATCAAACTCACCATCCTAGTTTTTGCTTTTCAAATAGTCTGAAAGACTACATTATGAAAGTGGCCATTTAAAAAATTTTTTCTTCTTTGTAAGATATTGATTAGTGATGTGAAGGAGATTACTGTTGTTTCTAGCAAGATAGAGACTCACATACACACATACATACATGCTCGTTTACAATGTGTGATGGTGAGAATGACAAAGGGATGAGTAGAAATATTTCTCAATGAAAACGGACAGAGCTGAGCAAACACTAAAGCGAGACATGTGGTTTGCATCGTAACAAGAATTGTTTTTATTAGCTCCATAAAAACACTTCCATAATACAAGGAAAATATTTAAGGAAGAGAAAATTGAAGCAATATCTCATGCATGCTGAAGACAAGAAACCTGAAGGTCAATTTTCATGAAAGCAATTCTGACAGAAGTGGTTATTCAGGAAAATAATGATTTCTTTCTCTAAACAAAGATTGGGGGGGGGGAGTTCTTTTTTTTTTTTTTTTAGCATGAAAAGAAAGAAGCATTTCTGATTCAAAGTATTTACTTCACCAACACGAAAAAAAGATGTAGATAAAATTGCCTCCAGTAGAATTTCTATCTCAGTCAGATATATGAATTGTTGTATGTATATGATGTATATCTATTATATGTGTGTTTTATATGAGCATGTGTGTGTCTTGTGTGATTATGCATGTGTGGATGTGTTGTGTGTGATTATGCATGTGTGTGTGTGTGTGTGTGTGTGTGTGTGTGTGTGTGTGTGTGTGTGTGTGTGTATATATATATATATATATATATATCCTTTGTTTCATATATATATTTTTTTTTTATCCTTCATATGTCTCAGGTGAGTGAATTAACTTTCATACTTATTTAAAAGCCTGGTAATTATTCTATCAGTCTTTTTGCTGAACTACTAAGTCATGAGGGATGTAAACACAACAACACCAGTTGTCAAGTGATGGTGGGGAATAAACTCAGACACAAACACACACACACACACACACACACATATACATATGTGCCACCTGACTGGCTCCCATGCCAGTGGCACGTAAAAAGCACCCACCACACTTTCAGAGTGGTTGGTGTTAGGAATGGCATCCAGCTGTAGAAACCTTGCCAAATCAGATCAGAACCTAGTGCAGTCCTCCCCCACCCCAGCTTACCAGTTTTCAGTCAGACCATCCAACCCAGGCCAGCATGGAAAGCGGATGTTAAACAACAATGACACTCTCACACATGCATATGCACACACAATGAGCTTTTTTCAATTCCCATCTACCAAATCCACTCACAAGGTTCTCGTCAGCTGTGCAGTAGGACTGATCCTGGAACCTTGTGGTTGAGAATCAAACTCTGTACCACACAGCCATATCTGTGCCTAAAATTCTCATTTTTATTTCCCTGTCATAGGTTATAAGTCAGCTTCCCTAAATATTACTTTCTAGTTCCCAAAGAGCCATAGGCAAAACAAATTATGCTTTGTTAGACGAACGATCATGGATAGTTTGGTTCTCCTACTATCCTTACCAACATCACCATCTGATCTAATTCAAACAAATATATATATTTAAAATAACATTAAGATGAAAACTGAATATTTACAAATGCAATATATGAAGAACTTCACACTGTAATATACCATATTTTAACGTGTAAGGAACCCTTTTTTGTCAAAAAGTAAGTTGAAAAAATATGGGAGTTTCTTATACATGGATAGCATTATAATACCATTTTTCCAAATTTTAAGCCCAAAGAATTAGGGGATTCCTTATACACATTAAAATACAGTATATATATATATATAATTCACTTTATAGTTTTATATAATGAAAGAAAAGAAAAGGATGAATTTTAAAAAATTAAGTCTAACTTTGACAAGTTGCAGATTTCATGGTAAATGTCATTTAAGCTATATTACACACAAATATTGTGGTTAGAAATATTTAGAAAAAAAGCAATGAATAAATATTTCTTAGAAGTTTTCTACTGTTTTTCTTTTCTGAGACTCAAGGTGTTATTTATCCTAGTTCAGCCCTGACCAAATGGAACTGTATAATCAAAGGTGTCCCAGGTGATCATACAGTAAGGTGTGATAGGAGGAATGTTTGACTGTTATTTCTAACAGGTCATTTAGAAACACATGTGCTACAATGGGTAGCCACACAGAAATCCTCAGACCGGTCAATACACACAACCAAGAAGGGAACATTATATATATAGACGTGGCTCTCAATTTCATTTCACAAATTTAACATATTTGAAACAAAGACAAAACAGCCATGCTAGAAAAAGCTGATCAGATATTTAAAAATTGAAGCAAAACCAACACACTGGTTATCTTCATATATCAGAAGCTGTTAGTATTCCTCAGTCAGACCGTTCCTGTATGTTTAATCAGCTGCTTTCATGCCAAAGGTTGACTCAACCAGATTGAACTGGGATGGGATAATGGATATTATGTATATATGATGATGATGATGATGATATATATATATATATATATACATATATATATATATATAATATATATATATGAAGGTGATGGCTATATAGTTTGACCAGCTCTAATCAACAAGTATATTAAAAATTCATCCGGATTTGTATGCAACTCTCAAAGTAAACATGTGAAAACTCAAAAGAACCTACAACAAATATTTATCAATTCCTACATGGACTCTCATGTTCATCCATAATTTAGTTAGCCATAAAAGCATTGAAACAGAATGTCAGAGAAGTAACATTTCTGATTCTCTTTGATAATTTGAGTAAAGTAATTGCTACTATATTCTGAAATTGATGAACACTGCATCTACATTAGCATTGCTGTTTACCTTGTATATAGAAGATTAAGATCCATATTTCTTCTTGATCAGTCATCTAACATTACTCTCATGCACACACACACATTTTCACCATGCAGTGACCATCTAACTGAAAGACCTCTATTTTTTCGTTTCTCTTCATCTATCATTTCCATAAAAGAGCATGTTGTTGTTGGCACTCCGTCGCTTACGACGTCGAGGGTTCCAGTCGATCCGATCAACGGAACAGCATGCTCATGAAATTAACGTGCAAGTGGCTGAGCACTCCACAGACACGTGTACCCTTAACGTAGTTCTCGAGGATATTCAGTGTGACAAGGCTGGCCCTTTTGAAATACAAGTACAACAGAAACAGGAAGAAAGAGTGAGAGAAAGTTGTGGTGGAAGAGTACAACAGGGTTCGCCACCATCCCCTGCCAGAGCCTCGTGGAGCTTTAGGTGTTTTCGCTCAATAAACATTCACAACACCTGGTCTGGGAATCGAAACCGCAATCCTATGACCGCGAGTTCGCTGCCCTAACCACTGGGCCATTGCGCCTCCACATAAAAAAGCATATACCCAAAACATTAAACACTTCTTACAATTTATTTGAACATCATCCTTATACACCCTGTTCAGGTTTTTTTTTTCTCCTCGTATCATACACACACACACACAATGGGCTTCATTCAGTTCCTCTTTACCAAACCTACTCACAGACCTTTGAGCAACCAGAACTATAGTAGAAGAAATATGCCTAAGGCTCCATACAGTGGGGTGAACCCAAGACCCCATGGTTGGGAAGCGAACTTTATCACAAAGTCATATACTGTTTCAATTAATTTTAGAAATAAGAATTTGGGAAAAGTTGAAGTGTTGCATAATTAACCAGGTCCTTGGAATATAAAAGGATTCTTATGAAAACATAACAAGGTCAAATATGTAGAATTTAAAACAGGATGAAAACTAGAGACAGCCATAAGTGAGTTAATATTAAAAGGACCATTATGGGAGAATGTATTTAGTTGTAAAAGGCATAAAAATGTGTTGTTGAGTCTTGGGGGAATTTCGAATGTCATCTTCAATTGCATTCAGTTACAACTGAAAATAATACAACAGCATGGGTAAGAAATGAGAATGGGATAAACAGTCAAAGAAATATTGAACTGAAATATATCAGGCATTATTATTCTAGAGGATTTATTTTTTTATCTTTTACTTGCTTCAGTCGTAAGACTGCGGCCATACTGGAGCATCACCTTGAAGAATTTTAGTAGAACAAATCGGTCCTGGTAAGTATTTTTTTAAAGCTTAGTACTAATTCTGTCAGTTCTTTTGTCAAACTGCTAAGTTACAAGGATGTAAACACACCAACACTAGTTGTCAAGCAGTAGTGGTGAAAACACACACGCATTATATATACGATGGGCTTCTTTCAGTTTCTGCCTACTAAATCCACTTACACGTCTTTGGTCAGCCTGAGGCCATAGAAGACACTTGTCCAAGGTACCACACAGTGGGACTGAACCAAGAACCATGTGGTTGGGAAGCAAGCTTCTTACCACACAGCCACTCCTTTGTTTTAGGCATGGCTGTGGTTAAGAAGCTTGCTTTGCAAATACGAGGTTTTGGGTTCAGTCCAACTACATGGCACTTTGAGCAAGTGTCTTCACAAGATATTGTTTGGCTTTGAACCACTCAATGCTTTGTTCTAAGTGAATTCGGTAAAATTGAAACTGTGTGGAAGTCTGTCATGTATGTATATCACCATCATCATTCTACATCCATTTTTCTACATTTTGAATATGTGTCTAGCCCCTATTACCAACTGACAATTGGTGCTGGTTTGTTTACATCCCCACAACTCAGCAATTCAGCTAAAGGGACTAATGAAATAAGTACCAAACTTTAAAATAAGTATTGGGACTGATTCATCAGGTTAAACCCTTCAAGGAAGTGCCCCAGCATGACCAAACAAGTAAAAGATAAAAGGTATAACTGGTTACATATAAAAACTATTTAACTAAATTAATGAAATACTGAAGCTGAAACCCACTGCACAGGGATAGATACTATATACCACTACATAACTCACTTTTTATCAGATCGACAAGGAAAGTTACAAACTCATCTACTTGGCAACATAAAACCAAAAGTAAGCATTAGTCCTTGTAAAATTTTAGAGACATTTGAGGATGTTAGTAATTATTTTTTTTTTTTAAACAGTTAAAAAAAATTTTTTTCCCTGCTTTTTTTTCTTTTTCTTTTTTCCATTTTTCAGATATTAAAGAATCACTTTCAAACAAGAGGACAACTAAATTGTAGTACGTTTTGCACGCCAACTGTTAATTACAATTTACTAGAGCACTCGTCACTCACACGGTGCTTCGAGCAATGAAACGTGTACTTGTGTTCTATGTCACAACACAACTAGCTGAATTGAAAAGTCTTTTTCCAGGAATTAAGTGTCTCACTAGTTACAGGATATGAATCATTAACCGTTCGTATTCAATCAGCAAGCTCACCTCCTCTCTAACACCTCGACTCGCTGTTCTTTTCACCTACACACGTTTACTCAAAGAAGGAAACTTCCATGTGGTCGCTCGATCTGCTAGAAATAGCAGCGAAATCGTCCTCGGATTTTACTCTAGCATTTTGTAAATAGAAAGATATTCGATTGTTGTTTAACCGAGAGGTTAAACAACAAAAATCGACTTGTTGAAAAAAAAAAAAAAAAAACTGACTGGAGATTGCCAGAAACTTATGCAAACATAAAAGTCATTAAAAAAAAGAATTCGTATAGGATTTAATCAATCAATATTGATGCTACTATAATACAACCGTCTCGCTGAATACTGAATATCGTAGGAAAGATTTCCAAAGGTTACAACTCATTCAATAGCAAATGATCACAAATGATGCGTAACCATGCCGAAAAGAAAGTTTTCAATAAATAATTACAGCAGATAAACCGAAGTTTATGCATTTCTGTCACGTTGACGATTGTTTATAGATCGAAATACGAATTTAGCATTTCATTAAAACATCGTTTAAAATGTGAGCCGAAGTAGTCGATAGCTCTGTTCGAGAAGTACTCTGATAAAAAAGCACTCCAGCCGTGACCATCCTGTGTTTCTGTTTCAAAACAATATTTCTAGGGTTGGCTGCGATTTGAGGCCTAACAAGTCGAGCGTGTATCGATATTACCGGGTTTGGTAAAGCTCAACTATTATGAGAAACGGTTAAAATTTAGATAAACTAATAATAATTTGTCTTTTTTTCTTTCCTCGTTAACGATTTGGTTAAAATAAAATCAAAAATTTAAATTGCTAAAATAATTATCTAGGTGTTCGTTCTCCATCTCCAACCTACTAAATACGAAACCAAATAAAATTTCGTCACTGAATGAAAGAAAAAAACATTTTTTTCAAAGAAAACTAATTTACTGTCGTCTCACTAAAAATAATCACACAGTAAACATACTCTCGCCCTATTTATCTTCAGCAATACTGAGTTGGCGAATTGAGATCGATTGAAGAAAAAAATTCACTGAAGTTGCTTAGAAACTTATTCAGAAAGACAAGTCATTCAAAAAATTTATTTAAATATAATAATTTTTGGTTTCAAAATGAATAATGTTATCTTATCAGTTTATCCTCCATGGCATCTTCACAACTTTGATTACTCTTTTTACATCGACAGCTTTATCACTGCGTGGATGTATTGCAGTAGATGTTTATATATTTCACATAGAAATAGATGAGATTTTTTTTTCCGACAAATAAACATATCAATTATCATAAATAACAGTATTGGAAAAGTTGTCAAAAAATATTGACTGCGTCATGGTAACGAATGCCAAAAAGCAGCAGACAGGGAGGGAGAGAAGATGTATAAAAGAACGGAAATAAACAATTAACAGATTTTAAATAATGAAAGAAAATAAAAGCACAACAAAGTATAAAACCAACCAAAAAAAAATACGGAATAATTTCTCGATATTATAATTTTACTGGGAAATATTCACCGAACGAAAGACGTAAATATTGACATTACAAAAGGACTTGAGGAGGTGTAAATATAAATGATTTACGCGGAATGATCAAACTATAAACCTTCGATCTCACACTTCTGCTGCTTTATCCGATAATTCTGGCATTTTTATTAGCAAGCAGCCTAGCAATTTCTCCGCTTATTACGCACCTTACCAAAATATTAAAACGTCTGTTTCCTTTCCACACACCCACATAAGATCGGTGCTAGTAGTTCTGATATTGTCGTCATCATAGTTTAGACACCGCCAAACGCGATTTCGGGTTCCTTCCACAGAATTTCATCTTAGCAGAATCTATTTTTTTTTCTTCTTTATTTTCCCATCTAATTCCAACATACTCTATCTTTACCCTTCTACTACAGAAAAAACATCCTCAACTCAACTATATATATATATATATATATATACATGAAAAAAGAAAATGTGGCAACCAAAAGTGCATTAAAATGTCTCAGCTTCCAGAATAACAAAAATCAATAACTGTACACAAAATATAAATAAGATGCAGAACAATAATAATAATAATAATAATACTGATTTATTTGCCATGGGGGCATCAGATGAGGGGAAACAATAATAAGCATGATAGATAGATAGATAGATAGATAGATAGATAGATAGATAGATAGATAGATAGATAGATAGATAGGTAGATAGATAGATAGAAAGATAGGTAGGTAGGTAGGTAGATAGGTAGATAGATGTCAATACTAGCGTAAGGTCATCGTGATGACCAGATTAGAAATACCGAAATATATCAATATTTATGGGACTAGACAGATACTGCTGTTTTAAATCGATACAAAAGTAGAATCCAATACATTTTCAATGCAGTGATTACGGGAAGAGAAAGAGAGAGAGAGAGAGATGACTAAGATTTTCCCCCAGTAAACTCTACGCTAATACTAAACAACAACATTTACCAACAACAAACAAGCGCACTGACCAACTAGTGGTAAATAAGAAAAAAAGCATGAGAGAGGAGCGAAGGAGGGAAAAGGAAACGGTTTTCTCTAAGTAATTAATTAAACTACTTCTTAATTGACAAACAACTATGACAACGCACAGGCAGCGACTGAATGTACTTCAAAGGACAAGTAACCTAAATACTCTTTTGACTGTGGCCATGCTGGAGCACCGCCTTTTTAGTCGAGCAAATCGACCCCAGGACTTATTCTTTGTAAGCCTAGTACTTATTCTATCGGTCACTCTGCCAAACCTCTAAGTTACGGGGACGTAAACACACCAGCATCGGTTGTCGAGCGATGTTGGGGGGGAAGACAGACACAGACACACAAACATATACACACACATACATATATATATACATACATATATACGACGGGCTTCTTTCAGTTTCCGTCTACCAAATCCACTCACAAGGCTTCGGTCGGCCCGAGGCTATAGTAGAAGACACTTGCCCAAGGTGCCACTCAGTGGGACTGAACCCGGAACCATGTGGTTCGTTAGCAAGCTACTTACCACACAGCCACTCCTACAAATTTCTTGTAAATAATATATTTAAAAAAAAAAAACCTTTTATCTTTTCTTTGTATTTTAACCTCTTTCTTTCGAAATCACTAACGGATAAACTGAAATTAACATATTATTTACGTTCCTTAATCTAGTTTGTTTGACTGTTTATTTTCTTATGCAGAGAAAATTGGTAAAATATTATTTAAACCATAAATATGAAAACAGATTGCATTGATCGGGGGCAGCCCTTCCTTAATAATAATAATAATTATTATTATTATTATATTTCTAAGTAACCACAAGAACCGCCATTTTGCCTGGCCGAATCGTATAAACTTTTCCCGATTCTCCCAGTTGCAGAAAACAAAGGCAGAAGTGAATGGTTGTTGCCAACAAATTCAATGCAAATTCAATGGGAAACTATCCAAATGGATCTTGCAAGAAATCTGCCATGTTTTGCTTCTTGCGTAATTTGCTGAGAATCTAGAATGAAACAAGAACATGAAGCCAACTTCGAAACAAGAATAAGAAGATGAAAAGAAAAAAAAACTCTGGTGACAGACTCGCAGTTGCTGGTTTCTCTTTGGAAAAAAATACGATTAAATATAGAATTAAATAATATAAGTGATAAAATATATTTCAAAAATTCCTTTTTATTTTTTTGTTATTTTTTCATATAAAAACGTGGGTATATATATTTTTTTTCTGAATATTGTTTAATTAGTAGTGATTATATGAAGTGTTGTATATAAGGAGGAGAATGAGAGAAAAAAAGTGGTGAAAAGAAAATCGTTTAAAAATAAAATCAATGAATCGGATACAGAAAATGCAAATAATTCGATAGAAAAACCGAACCAACACACACACACACACGTTAATTCATTGACTAACACACACGTTGATAATGTGTGTATGCGCGCGCGTGTATATACATGTGTGTGTGTGTAGAGAGAGAGAGAGTGAGAGAGAGGCGAATATAATAGATAGGCACATGCGTGTGTGAGTGTTGATGAATGCGGTTATATACAGCTGGTTGCGTATAATAAATAAGACATGAATCTGGCGATGAAGTTATTATTATCAACACTTAAAAAGTTAATAGTAGATTTTTTTTCGTATATTAGCTCTTTCGTCTTAAAATATGCTATTAAAAAGAAAATTTAAAAAGCAGCAAAAATATAATTTTAAAATAATTTTTTATAGAATTACTGTCCATAATAATACAAGCAAATTTATAATTTAAAATTATTTTAAATAACTGCATCCGCGACGGTTTCTTTTCCAGTGCTTTACTTTTAACTATATATATATGTGTGTGTGTGTGTGTGTGTGTGTGTGTGTGTGTGTGTGTGTGTGTAGATATATGTGTGTGTGTATATATATATGTGTGTGTGTATATATATGTGTGTGTGTATATATATGTGTGTGTGTATATATATGTGTGTGTGTATATATATGTGTGTGTATATATATGTGTGTGTATATATATGTGTGTGTATATATATGTGTGTGTGTATATATATGTGTGTGTATATATATATATATGTGTGTATATATATGTGTGTGTGCACATATATATATATATCTGTTATATACATACGTGCACACAAAATACGTACGTGTAATTATAGATATGTGTGCGCGTGCGAGTATATATATATATATATATATGTAATAAACAAAAGTAAAGCAACTGAAAAAGACATAAAAACTCAACTGTATAATTATGTGTGTGTGTGTAGTGCGGCTGCGGGGTGAAGTGAGTGAAAAAAGAAAGAAAGCGATAGAGAAAGAGAGAGACAGACAGAAGGACAAGGATGAATTTGAAAAAAGAAAAAGAGAGAAAAGAAGATAAACAAAGGGGGAGGAGAAAAAAAGAGAGAAGAGGGGGAGGTAGTATTATAAGTAATCTTGACCGCTATTTTACGAATACACACTAATGTAATAATACACACACATAGGATATACACATACATATATCTATCTATATATATACTACACATACACATAAGTGTGTGTGCGTGTATATATATATATATATATATATATATATATATATATATGTACATTTCATTAACTAGAAGTTTGGTAGGAACTATATGATATATTTATGTGTGTATGTGTTAGATGGAGGGTGGGAAAATGCTTTTGTGTGATTTTAAAGCAAAGAGGTACGAGTTAAAATAAAGGAAAAATGTGCTACCTGACAGTTTTTTCCGTCGTCCATCGTTGAACGGAGAAACTCAACTCCATCTGAATGAGAAGCAATACTGAACAAAATGGCAACGGATAGAATACGCATGCGCAGAACCCGAAACCTAACGAAGAAAACAGAGAGTGAGCAAGAGGGCGCGAGTGAAAGGGAAAGACTAAAGGTGGAGAGGGAGAAGGAGAGGTAAAGAAAGAGTGTAAGTAGATAGGTGGATGAAGGAGGAGAGAGTAAAAAGCAAAAATATTTTTCTTTTTTTTTTGTTCCCCCCTCGTCCTCCTCCTCTCTTGTATCGTAACTATGGAAGACCAATGGCACGGTAATGTAATATCGGCGATGTAGTTGTGCGTTGATTGGGTGATAGAATTATGAGTTTTCGTGGTAGGGAGATGTATGAAGTTAGAGAAGGAAGACGATCAATTAGCTAAAAGGAGGGCCTGGCTTATTTATTATTGCGATATAATAATAATAATGATGATGATAATAATAATATAATAATGATAATATTCAAAGTGATCTTAATAAACGGGTTTGTAATTTATCTTTAGCGTAGCTTTGTTATTTCAAAGAAGCATAGATGGTTAATGATAAAGTCTAACGTACAGAATAGCGAGACGGTAATTGAAACAAATATAAAATTAGGATGGTTAAACTAAGACAGATTCAATTATAAATTGATATA
>NC_142942.1:11724093-11734093 GCF_046866305.1 Octopus bimaculoides | reverse complement strand
TAGATACACATATCTGCTTGTATGTATATAGTATATATGGCGCAAAGAAAACCAACATAGAAAAACGGTCACCTATATATATAGATATATATAATGTGTGTGTGGATCTCCGTCGTTCTAAGATTTTGAGTCCACTGTTCTATAAACTCAATAAGCTGCACGTGAATCAACGTGTAAGCTCCCGTTTCCCGATTTCACTAACAACAGGATATAGAAAATGACATTTACCCAAGATGTCGTGAAGTGAGATCGAAACCAGGATCTCTCGTGGTACCGAAGTGGATTTCTTAGCATTCGGCTATAGTGCACCTGCCGACATCTCTAAGGTGCGCATGCATGTTATACTTATTTCAATCATTGTACTGCGGCCTTCCTGGGGCATTGAAGAGTTTAAATCGAATAAAACGACTGAAATATGTATTCTTTTCAGTCGGATACTTATTCTATCGGTTCATTTTGCTGAACGGCTGAGTTAACCCAATATCAGTTATCAAGAAGTAAAGAAACAAACACACAAATATGTGACGGGCGTCGACACAGTTTCCGTCTACCGAATACACTTACAAGGTATTTGTCGGTCTGGGGTAGTAGTAGAAAGAGCACTTATCAAAGGTACCGCTGCGCAGACGGAAACCACTGAGTTGGAAAGCGAGCTTTATAACCAAGTAACCAAACTGTCAAATATGTACAAACCCGTCTATAATATTTCTGTAATTATCGTTATCCCAGGCAGTGATAAATTCAAAAGAAGCTATGTCTGGTCACATAGAATAAAGATCTCAAAAATAATTCTGAGAGTGGATTAAATATTTTATAATTATTATTATTATTATTGTCATTAATTAAGGTAAAGCGGCGAGCTGGCAGAACTGTTAGCACGCCGGGTGAAATGCTTAGTGACATTTCATCTGCTTTCATGTACTGAGTTCTAATTCCGCCGGACGTCGGTTTTACCTTTCATCCTTTCGGAGTTGATAAAATAAGTGCCAGTTGAGCACAGGGGTCGATATAATTGACTAACCCCACCCCACAAATTTCAAGCCCTGTGCCTTTAGTAGAAAGGATTATTATTAAATAAGGTAGCGAGCGAGCTGGTAGAATCGGTAACACGGTGTGTAAAATGCTTTGCGGTATTTCGTCCGTCTTTATGTTCTGAGTTCAAATTCCACCGAGGTTCAAGGTTCACTTCGTCTTTCATCCTTTCGGGGTTGACAATATAAGTATCAGACAAGTACTGGGTTCGATATAATTGATTTTCCCTTCCACTAAGGCAGGAAAAAAAAAAAAAATAAATAAACTGCTGTTTCTGTGGCAAAATTTCAAACCATTATTAAATAAGGCAGCGAACTGGAAGAATCGTTAACACGCCGGACAAAATGCTTAGCGGTATTTCGTCCGTCTTTACGTTCCGAGTTCAAATTCCTCAGAGATAGACTTTACCTTCCATACTTTCTCAGTCCATGAAATAAGTACAAGTTACGTACTAGGACCGATGTAACTAGCCCATTCCCAAAATTTTGAGCCTTGGGCCTATAGCAGGAAGGGTTATTATATATTAATAAGGTGATATAAATATATATATATATATATATATATATATATATATATTTATATCACCTTATTAATATATATAATTATAAATTAATAAGGTTATATATATATATTAATAAGGTGACATATATATAGATATATAGACATAAATATGTATATATACGTATATATACTTATATAAATATACATATATGCATACATATATATTATGTGCGTGTATATGTGAGTGTTGGTAACTTGTTAAAATCGTTTTGCGATATTTGGACCGGCTCTGTTCATCGCAATTTCACCTGTGTTCTTAAGTAGTTCCAATAAGTCGTGTCAGTCCAACATTTATGGTGTGGAGAGGGGACACTTGCTGCATGTTGCCCTCACACCCTTTTCATAAGGGAAAAATAACTCAGACTCAGGTCTGCCATGAAAATTAGGCCTCATAAAGCCAAAGCTTGACCCATTTCCCATAACTGGTTGCGATTACAACAATCCTTCTGAACGGGACATCTGCCACTGGATAAATTCCCTAGCGATTGTTGAAAGACTGGAACAACGTAAAATGAAGTGTTTTTGCTAAAGAAAAAAAAAAAGAAAAAATACAACCTACCGCTCCGGCCGGAGATCGAGCCCCTCACCACCCCGTCCCACACAGACCACATGATCGTAACACTTTGCCCATAAGCCCACGTGCCTTTAATGAGGATAAATAAAATTATATAAATAAAGTAAAGTCCTTACCCGACCATGCGCCCCCGAGAGATATTTTTCATGTAGGGATACATAACCAACACTTATTGACTGATGCCATACCATATACGCGCGCACATACGCACAAACACACACAAAAATACACACATACATAGATGCATGCATGCACACATATTTACATGCAAGTGGATAGATAGATAGATAGATAGATAGATAGATAGATAGATAGATAGATAGATAGATAGACGTATGTATGTATGTATGTATGTATGTATGCATGTATGCATATATATATATATATATATATATATATATGAGGCGAGCTGGCTGGATCGTTAACACGTCAAGCAAAATGCTTAGCAGTATTCCGGCCATCTTCACATTCTTAGTTCAAATTCCGCCCAGGCCAACTTTGCTTTCTACCCCCTTAAGGATGAAATACTAGTCAACCACTGGAGTCGATGTAATCGATTAGCCCTATTCCCCTAGAATTTCAGGCCTACATAATAGAATGAAATATATACGTGTGTGTGTGTATGTGTGTGTGTGTCCTGAGTAAGGCTTCAAACTGCATTTGGTACTTAGGGCTTTGATTCGGGAGTTACGTGGAATCAACTCTTAGTCCCTATTTCTTCCCATGTCTACTCTGACCCAGAATAGTAACACCTGTCAGGGTCCCAGCTATGAACTAATTTAGTATATTGACAAGAGAGAATGAAGCACACCGCTACTTCTAGTTAGCACTTCCTTCTAAGACAAGGTAAAGTCGGATAAATCACCTGAAATGCAGCTGATTTCTTGTCGTGTCAACTTCTGTTGGGGCCACCGGAGTTATAGCTGTTTACGCTGAAAAGTGAGTTCGGTGTTGTGCAACACTTTACTCAGACTTAACAAACTCACACGCAGGAACTTCTTGGAGTCTTGCTTCTTAGAAATAGTTTCACTCAGTCTCGAGTCAACTTCTATATATATATATATATCTACTTATAGTATAAATCATATATAACGAGCATGTGTGTGGGGGGGAGCTATACACATTATACATGTGTTTGTGTGCATGTTTGCAATTTTGTGCGTGTATATATATATATATACATAAATATATACACACACACATATATATACATATATATAATATAATATATATATATATATATATATATATATATATATATATATATATAATACAAATAATATATATATATATATATATATATATATATATATATATATATATATATATATATAATACAAATAATATATATATATATATATATATATATATATATATATATATATTGGTGCAGGAGTGGCTGTCTGGTAAGTAACTTGCTTACCAACCACATGGTTGCGGGTTCAGTCTCACTGCGTGGCACCACCTTGGGCAAGTGTCTTCTACTATAGCCACGGGCCGACCAAATCCTTGTCAGTGGATTTGGTAAACGGAAACTGAAAGAAGCCCATCGTATATATGTATATACATATATATGTGTGTGTGTGTGTGTGTTTGTGTATCTGTGTTTGTCCCCTCAACATCGCTTGACATCCAATGCTGGTGTGTTTATGTTCCCGTAACTTAGCGGTTCGCCAAAAAAAGAGACCGATAGAATAAGTACTAGGCTTACAAAGAATAAGTCCTGGGGTCGATTTGCTCGACTAAAAGTTGGTGCTCTAGCATGGCCGCAGTCAAATAACTGAAACAAATAAAAGAATAAAAACAATATATTTATATATAACTTTAAAACATACCTTACAACTTAGTTACTGGAAAATATTCGCAACAGTAAGATATATAAAATATCCCAAAATGGACAACTATTTCTTTATTATCCACTTCCTTGATAATAATACATACATACACACGTGCATACACACACACATATATATATCATTAGATAAAACTCCGACAAATACCATGTACTAATTAATGAGAAATACGTGGAGAATACACCCAGACAGAATACGTTTAGAATATGTATGTATGTGTATTGTAAGAATATTTTAGCAGAATACGCTAAAAGAATATGTGAATACTATAGAATTATTTTAAAAGAATGCGTTATGAATATATAGAAATATTTAGACTACGTTGACATGTATAGGAATACTTTAACTGAACACATAGAGAGAACATTGGAATACTTTTCCAGAACGCGTTTATGAAGTATGTATATTATAAAAATTCATTAGAATAATACGTTAATAGAATATGTATGTTGTAGGAATACTATAGTAGAACACGAACACACATACATACATACTTATTACAGATATATATATATATATATATATATATATATATATATATATTACAGAAATACTTTAAAAGAATGTGTCGATAGAATATAGGAGAACAACAGAACATTGATATATACGGAATACAATGCAATACAGTATAGAAATACAATAAAAGAATACGTTGACAGAATATGTATACACAAGGACTGCTTTTGTAGATTACGTTGGTGGAATATACATACTATTGGAATACATTAATAGAATACAGGGTCAGAATATGTATTCCACTGACAATACCTTATTTGAATACGTTGATAAAATACGCGTCCAAGAAAACACTTAAACAGAATACAATGTCAGAATATGTCTAAACTAAGAATACAGTAAAAGATTGCACTAACGAAATATGTAAAAATCAGAAATACTTTAAACAGAATACATTGACGGAACATGTTTAAAGTAGCAATATTCTAAAAGGAGACACTGGCGGAATATATATAAAATACTATGATAGAATCCTGTAATTCTATAATGATAGAATCCTGTTTTAAAACACGTTCACGAAGTATATATGATACAAGAATATGTTCACAGGGTTGCTGGTGTTATTCAACCGCACGTCAGCTTTTATCCAACTGACCTATGGCCAAAACTATTCCAATCATAGCAATTCACTCCATTTCTTTTCTTTTCTTTTTTTCCCCGTCATGTGCAAGAGAACCCAGAGGACCACATTAACCAACATGTCCTTCTTTATGATGATAGGCTTATAATTTCCGGAAGATTTGGCTGCTATTTTTAACTGGTCGTACGATCACGTAATGGCTCTTTCATATTGCGGAATACGTATTCTCTAGGAATAAATAGTTTGATAGAATAATTTAATGAACACGTTGACAAAATATGTACAACTAGTTGTGTAATACATTTCTCAATAAGGAAACGTTCTTTCTTTAAAATAATACGATATATTATAACTGTATTATATTATAAAGTATTGTAATATATTATTTTTATATATTATATTTCAACATAATACAATATTGCTATTTTGTAAGATGGCATACGATAACGGAATACGAGTACTATACAGAAACACTGCGAAAGAATCTGGAATGATGGAACATGAATTCGTTAACAGACAATGCATGCCAAAGTAATACAATGATTAGAATATGTTGACGGAATATGTATGCTATAGGAATATTTTTATAGAATACGTTTATTAAATGTGTATGCTATAGAAATACTGTAGAAATGATACGTTTGGTAGAATGCTTATACTATTGTAATTTCTTTCAAAAAATACACTGACGAAATATGTATGACAATTGGACAAAATATGTATAACTATTGGAATACTTTCATAGACAACATCGACGGAACATGCATATTATATGATATACTTTTGTAGAAAATGTTTATACGCTTATAAAGTACGTATAGTATAGCAATTCCATGTTTATTCTATAGGGATTGTTTTTCAATGAATACGTTGATGGATTATGGAATACTTTGATAGAATATATTGCCGGAAAATGTATACTTTACAGTAGTGCTGTTAGAATTTCGATGGAGGACGTCCACCATTAATCATTTAAGATGCGAAGAAAACAAAGCGCACAATTATAATAAATTTTAGAAAATATCTATATTTACGATGAGCTGCCGTTTTCTCCGAGGTTTTAGAGACTCCATAAGAATACTTAATGTAAATACTTCTATGGAATATGTATATTCTGAGAATATTTAAGCGGCATATGTTGATTATATTTGTATGTGTATTGTAGGAATACTTCAGGTAAATATGTTGCTGGAATACGTTGTACTATCATAATTGTTCGAAAGAATACGTCAATGGAATTCCTTTATTCCTTTATTCGTTTATTCTCTTACTTGCTCCGGCCATAACTGCGGCCATGCCGGGTTACCACCTTAAAGGATTTAGTAAATCAAATCAACCTCGGGTCGTCAGGTAGTATTTCTTCCGAGTCTGGTACTTATTCTATCGTTTTCTTTCGCTGAACCGCTAAGTTACGGGGACGTAAACAAACCAAAACCGGTTGTCAAGTGGTGAGCGGAACGAAAATACACACGCACGCACACGCGGGCATGTGTGTGTGTGTATGCGCGCGCGCGTGTACGTGTGTATGTAAGTATACGTTGGGCTTCCACACAGTTTCCGTCTACCAAATTCACTCGCTATATTAGAAGACACTTGCCCAGGATGCCGCGCAGTGTGACTGAACTTGAAGCCGTGTGCTTGCGCTGAAAGAATACGATGACGAATGTATATTATTACTATAAGAATAGTTTGAAAGTTACACACTGACTGTACATACATACAAACATATATACATACAGACAGACAGACACACACACACACACACACACAAATAGACAGACAGACAAGCAGATAGATAGATAGATAGATAGATAGATAGATAGATAGATAGATAGATAGATAGATATTAGGGAATAGTTAGTCATAATACGTCAACGGTATACGCAATACAGAGGCAGAATAGGTTGGCAGAATATGTAATACCGTAGTGATATTTTGATAGCGTAAATTGACGTGCGCTGTGTATCCTGTGAAACAAATTTAGTATAAACATAAATTTAGTATAAAATATGACAGGATTGTCGGTGTAGCTTGCGTCCTGTTAGATTCAAATCTTATAATGTCATTTTGTTTTTTGTTTTTGTTTTTCCTTTCTTTTTCTTTTAATTTCTCGTGTCTAGAATCGTTAATATAAATACCTCTAATAGCCTGGAAACATATGTATCTCGTTTAGCTCTTTCGCTCTACAAAAAATTAAAAATTGACTTAGTGTTTGTGTAAGAATTCTAGTAAAGCCAAATAGAGGAGGTTCTACGTAATCGTTAATATGCAAGAAATAGCAGCCAAACCTTACTCAAACAATCCTTTCTACTTATAGGCACAAGGACTGAAATTTTGGGGGAGAAAGGAGTGGGGTAGTCGATTTCATCGACCCTAGTCCTCAACTGGAACTTATTTCATCGACCTCGAAAGGAATAAATGCAAAGTCGACCTCGACGGAATTTGAACTCAGAACGTGAAGACGGACGAAATACCGTAAGCATTTCGCCCGGCGTGCTAACGTTTGTCAGGCTCGTTGCCTTAAATCTTACTCAAATAAAACCCCTACCAATAAAACGATACTCTAACTAATGTAATTCTAGATATACTATGCATGAAAAAAAAATTCAATTGGTAGTCACAGTACGTATTATCTTAGATTATCACGTCTGCTCGATCAAACAGTAATAATCAAAGAAGATGACTAAGTTACAACAGACTCTAATGGTTAACTTCATCTTTCTTTGTTTTAGTTCGCATCCAGTCGGAAATGACATTTATTTCATTCCTCCTGAGGTCTATAAAAGAGGTACAGACGACTCCAACATTTCCACGCGAGAGCTGGCTTTACGTCTAATCAAAACAAACCAATATGGCAGATTATTTGGTTAGCTGCTGGTTGTCTAACCTTCAGGCAAGCCATGACTGAACAAATGTAATCAAAATTTTCCATCTGTGACCATCCCCATTTTTGTTTCCAAACACACACATACACACATAAGTGGAAAGTGAGAGAGAAAAAGGGGGAGAAAAAGGGGGAGAAAGAGTGCGAGATAGATAGATAGATAGATAGATAGATAGATAGATAGATAGATAGATAGATAGATTATCTGAAACTACAGTATCTAATATGACCTTTCACTTTTTTTTTATTAATTGGTAGTACAAGATTCAAGGGAGATTTGGTTGTTATTTCTAGTAAGTCGATCGATTACCTCGACGCTTTTCTTTTGTCAATATGGCGAGTATATCAATAATTATACTTCATTGCGATATCTTCCTAGTTCGGAACAAACTGAAAAAAAAAAAATCACTGATAAACCGAATATAGATTTCTAACATTAGGTCTTGATTCGCGACTCTTATCATAGATGAATCACCACTTGTGGGACTGAAATTTCTGGATCCCAAGGGAAAAATTTGGGAGTTCCAATGGAGAAACTATTCATTTTGTGTCATTACTGACACCGTTCACTCGAAACATTCAGACTTCAAAACCCACAGAAGACAACTTTATCTTTCATCTTTTCGGGGTCGATAGAATAAAGTTCCAGCTAGTGTTATCGATTAACACTCCTCTCTCAAGACTGCTAGCCTTGTGTCTAAATCAGAAACTGGTGATAGTTGGTTTTGGCACAAGGCCAGTGGAGTTGTGGAGATACGGCAAATCGATTACATTGAGCCAGTAACTAGACTGATACTTTATTTCATCGACTTCAAAAGAATGACAAAGTTGACTTTGGTGGGATTCGAAACCAGAATGTTGAGTTCCAGAAGAAATGCCGCTAAGCGTTTTGTCCGGTTCTGCCAACTCACCACCTTTGTGGAACTAATAATCAATCCTTTTTACTAAATGCACAAGGCCTGAAAAAATGTTGCTAAGAATTTTGTCCTCCATGTTAAAGATACCGCCAACTAACCATCTTTGTGGGACTAACAATGAAGCCAAAGCAATCCGAGAAAACACAGAAATAGACAAGCATATTTCTTTAGGTTTCGTTATTAGTCCCGTAGAAATATGTACACAAAACCTAATATCGTCCAGATATCGTGGCGGCGTGCAGACCGCACACGGCATCCTCTATATGTACGTGTGTTTATTGTAGTTGGAGGAATGCTACGCTTAAGGAAAGAGGGGCAGCCATTTTGACAACCATACAGGGTAGCTAAAACTCAGGCTACGCCGCTGTTGCTAAATAAATATAATGCTGATAATGCTATGCAATAAATTATTAGAATAATAATTTTTTCGTGTCCTGCGCAGGTGGAAAGATCGAGATAATAAACTGGTAAATGGAGGAATAGAAGGAAAAAAGAGATAAAGAAACATTGATATAAACCGGATACATTAAAAGTGAAGGGTGAACTCAACATAACTGATCCACAGCACATAACTGGCACACGTCATCGATATCGTATGATATTAGCTACTGAATTTAATCTTCTATCTGACTTGAAATTCATAACGATTTCTTTCGTAGATATCCGCTAATATGTGGAATAGCGGAATCGCTAAAACGGTGATATTTACTTGTTTATCTTTTAAGTTCTGGGAACAAACCCCTCTGAAGTCTCTACTTTGCCCGTCATTGTTCCGGGGAAGTGAGAATAAAATAAGTGCTATTCATATGGACATTTAGTATTCGAATCAATATGATTAATTATATAATCCTTCTTGAGAAAATATCTGACTTTAAACCCTCTGCTAGAAACCAAGTGCTTTATATTCATTTGCAACGTCACGTCACCGAAAACTGGGTTTGTGGGTTCGGTGTGCCACATTCCGTTAAAAGAAAGGCTTCTTTCTCGAAGCTTTCCTTTAACGAGGCCAGGACATCGTGTATAACACGTTTCCGCCACCACCATCGCCAGTATGCAAAGGAAACACTGCGAGTGAAAGGTGTC
>NC_142942.1:11701593-11719093 GCF_046866305.1 Octopus bimaculoides | reverse complement strand
CGTGCTAACGATTCTGCCATCTCGCCGCCTAGCATAGACAGATAAGACACGCACACACACACACACACACACACACACACACACACACATACACACATGTATATATAAATGTATGTGTGGTGGCATACATATTGTGTATGTATGTATATATCCATATATATGAGTATGTATGTGTGTGTGTACATATATATAAATATATAATAATATTAGGGACAAAATCTTGGTTATTTTCCCTAAGACTATATATATATATATATATATGTGTGTGTTTGTGTGTGTGTGTGTGTGTGCGTATGTATATTTATATCTATATATATATATATATATATGCATACATATCAGTGGTGTAGGTACCTATTGCCAAGTTTGGAAAATATCCCCCCCATCTCGAGCACATTTTCCAAACCTGGCACTTTTAATCAATGTATAAGTGTATAATCCATGAGTTAAATATTGCTTGATATGTATCACGGCACCTTTTCTTCATCTGCATCTGCTCGCTCTCCCTAACTTTAGAACCTAGCTTCACCCCCCGTTGACTGAACACTATTCAATTTTTTTTCTCCGTGTTTTTCTCCTTGTCTCCGTATTCTTTCTGTTGAAGAGCGTAGCTCGAAACGTCAAAGACTTTCCGTATTCCCGAGCGTCATACTAATATATCCTTTTGTTATTTACACCACCTGTCCTCGTCTGTTGTTATTATTTGTATATTCTCCCATATATATATATATATAGATAGATAGATAGATATATGGCAAACCCTTTTGCACGCCAGCTTTACGTTCTGAGTGTTCAAACTTCGCCGAGGTCGACTTTGCCATTCATCCTTTCGGGGTCGATAAATTATGTACCAGTCAAGTACTGGAGTCCATGTAATCGACTTATCCCTCCCTTAAAATTTCACTCCTTATTCCTATAATAGAAACAATCATATTATATGATATTATATTATATTATATTATATTATATTGATAATGGTATGATATGTTGCCTTCATACAGTGGTAGTTAAGCACCGCACTAAATTCATTCTGAGACTCCAGATTCCTTTCTTTGTATTCTAGACGCAGACGTTAACAGCTGTACCGCTCAGCTTTTCCACTTACCAGTCATATACTGCGGTTAAAATTATGCCCGCTCATATAATAGAGGAGTCAATGTTATTTGCAGAAATATCTTAGTTATCGTATAATATATATATATATATATATATATATATATATATATATATATATATATATAAGCAAAATTAAGGGATCTTATAAATGTATAAGAACTTTTAAATAAGTTCCACACCGATAATGGTGCTTACATACCGAAGGGCTTGGTAAAAATTATTAATAAATTAATAAATTGATAATTCTTTACCCTTTTTAATTGTAATATATATATATATATGTATGTATGTATGTATATTATATATCATGAACATTATATGGATATAAACGCACATATATATTGACATATAAACATATATATGTATGCACACATACACACACATATATATATATATAAGGCGCGGTCCCAGGACTTTTTCGAAAGGAGGGTACAAGGTCAGAAGGGAATACAATTGCAGAAGAAAAAGGCGTAATAACATTATTTAGAAGGGCGCACTTCTTTTCTTGAGGGGGCACTTTCCCCCTCAGCACCTCCACCCCTGGGTCCTCCCTCGTATATATATATATATAATATATATGTATATATATATATATATATATATATGGACGTATTTTTTTCAGTTGCTGTCAACCAAATCCACACACACTGCTTTGTAGCTATAGTAGAAGATATTTGCCCAAGGTGTCATGCAATGGGATCGAACCTGGAACCATGTAGTTGAGAAGCAAACATCTTACCACATAGCCACGTTTGCGCCTGTATATTGTCTCTAAGTATGGTTACTAGGATATAAAATAACTTTATCGAATTGGCAGAATCATTAAGAGCGTTAGACAAAATACTTTACGTTCTGAGTTCAAACCCAGCTAGATGTAGAATTTGCTTTGTATCCTTCGGCGGTCAGTGAAAATGTAATACCATTGAAATGTTTGAATCGATAATACCCTTTATCCAAATCTGAGGTGATCGGCTTCTTTTAGAAATCCTCATTAGTATTATATGAACTAGATTAGCGAAATCGACGGAACATCAGAATAAATAATATTGAAAGCGAATGCTTACGTATAGAAGGTGTGTGTGTGTGTGTGTGTGTGTGTGTGTAACGCTCCGTACCCGGAGTTCAAATCTTATCGCGCTAGAGCCTTACCGTTCATACCATAAGTTAAATCGATTATACACCTCTAAGTTATATGTAGATGTGCAAAACTGAGAAAATGTTATTTATATATATATATATTATTATTCATTTATCGGAAAACATAAATTTTAGAAAAATAACAATTATTTCTAAATGGTCCTTTCTGTTTTAGGCACAAGGCCTGAAATTGTGATGTCGGGGGCGGGGTAGTCGATTACATCCACCACAGTGTTCAATTAATACTTATTTCATCGACCTCGGAAGGATGAACGGCAAAGTCGACCTCGGTGAAATTTGAACTCAGAACGGAAAGTCAGAGGAAATGCTGCTAAGCATTTCGGCCGGCATGTTAATGTTTCTGCCAGCGCCTCGCCTTACAATTATTTATGAATAACAATTTGAAAAAGATAAATTATTTCATAGCTTTAATCTTTCGGTCGAAATTTAATCTCAATACACCTTTATGTATCTTAAGTATATATATGTGTGTGAATATATATGTATAGATGCACCGGCCGGGAGTGTGTGCGGCCTATGCGGCGGCCTAGGCGGACGAGAAGGAAGCGATTGGGAGCGAGCAAAAAGAATGCGGACGCCTCGGCGGCGGACTGCCGCCGGCGAGATGGAAAGGCTATAAGCATCTCTCTCTCTCTCTCTCTCTCTCTATATATATATATATATATATATATATATATATATATATATTCATTTATTTATGTATGCATATATACATGCATATATATATATATATATATATATATATATATATATATTCATACTTTTAATTTACGTGTGTGAAGCTCATCGTCACAAACTGTTAACCCGGAAATAAAAATAAATTCAACAATATGTATGTACTGCGTGGTCTTTTCACATTTTCGTGTGTATATATATATAGAGAGAGAGAGATTCATAACGTATTTGATAACGCAAAAGAAGCACGGGCACATTGGACGCACCCCAATTCCAGTAACACATATTCTCAGGAAATAAAGTTTCCCGTGTAAGAAAAAAAAAAAGAAAAATGCATGTCTTCTCAAATAGGATCCGGAATGATTTTTCTTTCTTTCTTTTTGTTTATTATCGTTCTGGGAATTTTTTTTTTTGGTGGGGGGGGGGGGGGGGAATAAAAAATGTGCCTACGTTTGCACCAAAAACTTCACTCTCTATCCTCTTTCTCTCTCATATACAAACATATACATATATACATATACAGACATATATATATGTGTATATGTATGTCTATATATATGCCCATATATATATATATATATATATATATATATATATATATATATATATAATACAAAGAATATATATGCTTGTATACACACATATATGTACATACTTACATCTACATGTGTATATAGATGCATAGATGTTTCGACCAAAGATTGGTCCAGGCCATGTCTAAATTAATAGCACCACCTGATAGGATTATCTAAATCCTTTTTAAGTCAAGTTTTGTGGTATCATGGTCTATTCAAGTAGTGAGTTCTTGTTGAGTGAGTTGTATCCAGGTATAGGTGGCTTATCTGGTATTCCCTGAAGAAATTTGTCCAGATTCCATTTAAAAGTAATGGGATCCTTTTCCTCTTTGATCTGTTCCGGGACAATGTTAAATAGAGCAGGAGCTGTTGAGGAAAAGAAATTGTGTTGCAGTGTACTTATGTGTTGTGATCCTAAATTGGGTAGGGGACGTATGGCCCGTGGTCCTAGCTTTAGATGATTTTTTAAGCTAATGTTGAGGTCGTGTGGGCAATGCTAGCGGTATATTCTCCACACCGTGCAAATGATGTGTCGCTCAGGGCGGCACTGAAAAGAATAGTTTATATATAGTTAGAATAGAGGCAGGTGACGAAGGATTTATTCCAAGTGGCTATCTGTTTTCCTATGTGTTCGTTCTGTTGTCTGTAGTTCATCGTTCTAACATCCTGTACCCTGATATGCATCTATATACACATGTAGATGTAAGTATGTACATATATGTGTGTATACATGCATATATATTCTTTGTATTATTTATATATATATATATATATATATATATATATATATATGCATTCATGTGTGTACGTATGTATGTATGTAGGTAGGTAGGTAGGTAGGTAGATATTTGACACTTGTTTGTGGCCACTAATGACTTTTTCCTATTCCTTTATGCGAGGATGTATATTATCTACAGTCGGTAAAATCTGATCCACTTAGAACTTGGAGTATACTGTACTTCAGCCACCCAGATAGATTCAACTCAAAATTGAAGAACTAAATTTACGGTTTACCTTAGAGGTGAAATTCTACGAAATCTCTCGACTTGCTAAGAATAGTAACAAGAGGTCACTCATATCATATCTCACTGTTTTATTTTTTGTTTATTTGTCTTGTTTTGTTTGGTTTTATTTTGTTTTCTACTGAATCACATTGGGTAATGTAGACTTAAGTGTCTGCACCAAAACTGAAAAAGACGAGTTGGTCACTACTGGAACGCTTTTGAACAGTCTTTTAATAGTTAGGTATACCCACGAAAATGTTGGCTGGTTGAATATATAAATATATATATATATATATATATATATATATGAGTGTGTGTGTGTGTGTGTGTGTGTGTGTGTGTGTGTGTGTGTGTGTGTGTGTGTGTGTGTATACATATATGTATATGTATGTATGTATATTCACGCATATGTATATGTGTGAATGTATATATATATATATATATATATATATATATATATATATATATATATATATATATATTATATACTCTAGGCACAAGGCCCGAAATTTTGGGGGAAGGAGACCAGTCGATTAGATCGACCCTAGTACACAACTGGTACTTAATTTATCGACCGCGAAAGGATGAAAGGCAAAGTCGACACCTCGGCGGAATTTGAACTCAGAATGTAAAGACAGACGAAATACCGCTAAGCATTTCGCCTGACGTACTAACGTTTCTGCCAGCTATATATATATAATACAAATATATGAGTATATGCATATATACGTACATGTATGTACATACCTACATCTACATGTATATATAGATGCATCTCTGGGTACAGGACGTTACAACAAAACGTGGACAAAATGAGAAACAGAACATAAACAGAGCACAGAAAACTCACAGGTCACATAGAGAACATATATACGTGTGTGTATGTGTGTATGAGTGTATATAAAGAGAAAGAGAGAAACAGACTGACTGAGGTAGAAACAGCGAGGTAACGGAAATAGACACCTGAAAAAATTTTTGGTAGCGAGAAACTTGGAGCGAGTTTCAAACAGATATTATACATTAATAGATAATATTAAACATTATATCAATAAATAAATGACTCTATGGTGTGCATTAATTTCGTTTATTACTGGCCCAGAGCCACACATTTGAACGGAATTCTTTAATCAATTAGATCGATACCACTACACTGAAAGGTATTATTTTATCGACCCCGAAACGTGATGAAATATTGTCACAGATTGTTTGATTTGAACTGGAAACTTCGACTAACTTCAATGATTTTTTTTTTTTTTGTCTCAGGCGCAGACATGGTCGAGTTGTTAAGAAGCTCGCTTTGTAACCTTGTGGCTAAGGGATCAGTCTCACAGCGCGGCAGCTTGGGCAAATGTTTTCTACTATAGCCCCAAGTCGCTTAATGCCTTGTGAGTGAATTTAGTAAACAGAAAAACTGCGTGAAAGCCCGTCGTGTATGTGTGTGTGTATATGTGTGTGTGTGTGTGTGTGTGTATGCGCGTGTGTGTGCGCGCGCCTGTGTGTGTATGTGCGTGTGTGTGTGCGCGCGCCTGTGAGTGCGTGCGTGTGTGTATACGTGTACGCGTAATGTATATATGTATGTGTGTGTGTGTGTGTGTGATTATATATATATATATATATATATATATATATATATATATATATATATGTGTGTGTGTATGAATGTATGTATCTGTGTCTTTGTGTTTGTCCGCCTCTTCCTCCACCGTTTGACAACCGGTGCTGGTTTGTTTACGTCCCCGTAACTTAGCAGTTCGGCAAAAGAGACCGATAGAATAAGTACCAGACTTGAAAAAGGAAAAAAAAAAAAAACCCTAAGCACTAGAATCGATTTATTTTACTAAAAAAAAAAACAAAGAAAAAGAAACTCTTCAATGCGGTGCCCCAGCATGGCCGCAGTCCAACGACTGAAATAAGTAGATGGCCACAAATAAAAGCAACATACACTGAATAATACTCCATTGCTTGTGTTATAGAAATTTCTCAACATAAGCCGTGTTTTTCCAGTGTCAGCCATACTTCATGTGTATGTATACGTTCCAAACAGACGTTTCTCAACCAACGTCTGTGATAAACACACGATATCACGACAATTAAATAAACGAAATAAAACCATTCAGTCATATTTCTTTTATCTTCTACCTTTTAGTTTCTTGAGTCACTAGACTGCGGCCATGCTGTAGCAGTACCTTGAAGGGTTATTATTGAACAACTTTGCCCCAGTATTTATGTTTGTTTTGTCTAGCTGTTTGTTATTTGTTTCAGCTTTTCTGTTTTGTTTTTGTCTGATTGTTTTTTAAAGTCTGATAATCATTCTATAAGTGTCTTTCGCCGAACAGCTAAATTATAGGGTTGTGAACAACCCAACACCAGTTGTCAAGCGGCGGAAGGGTGGCAAACACACAAAAAATACGTGTATATATGGCGGGCTTCTTTCAGTTTCCGTCTACTAAATCCATTCGCAAGGCTTTGGTCGGCCAGGGGCTATAGTAGAAGATATTTGCTCAAGGTGCCATACAGTAGGACTGAACCCGAAACCTTGTGGTTGGGAAGCAAACTCTTTACCAGACAGCCACAGCTGCGCCTATGACACTAACATTTTTTTTTCTTTTCCTTTTTAAAATAAAATCCTGAAAGTTTCTTTTTATTTAATACTTTTTTGCTACTTCACCGCATTTCTATATTTCTTTTGTTCGGCGAAACGTAATCTTATTGATTTTCACTAAATGACTCCCCAAATTTCCGCTAGTTAACTTTTAAATTCTCTCTACGCCACCCATCCCCACCCCGCACGAGGCTCACTACCACGTAAACACAGAGCCGCCATGTTCGAAAACTACACAGCATCACTCTGGTTAGAAACAGCACCATTTTCTCTGTACATGTATGCAGGCATCCTCCGCGCTTCGGAACGACTGAATTCATAAGAATCCGTAACGTAGAGATTCGTAACGCGAAAATACATGTTCCTTTCGATTTCTGGTCACCTAATCATTTTTTTCAAGAAAATCGGTGGTTTGAAAAAATGGCTTCGCGTTACGGAAATCTAAGTTACGGTAATCTTTTCAGAGCGTCATGTTTCTGTAACGTGGGGGATATTTATAACTTGATTTCCACCGTCTCTTTTAACAATGATTTCAAAAATTTTTACCCCAAGGGCAGCCTGGGGGTGAGGGGATTAAGTCGATTTCATAACTGGTACTTATTTAATCGACCCCCCGAAAGGATGAAAGGCAAAGTCGATCTCGGTGGAATTCGAACTCAGAACGTAGCGACATGCGAAATGCCGTTAAGCTTATCGCCCAGCGCGCTAACGATTCTGCCAGCTCGTCGCGTTCATCACTCTTAGCAATACAACACACACACACACATTCCGATTCCTATAAATGCTACGGCGATTCACACCCTCTTAACATTCCACACATAGGCGTCGTTTATACGCAACTTGAATCAATGATTAGAGAGCTTAAGTGTAGCTGTTAAAGGAGACGACAAACTTCGTCTATTCAGTTGCACATGAAACTCAATGACTACAGCAAATTGGCAGAGCTGCGAGAGTATCGGGCGAAACTCTTCGCAATAATTATCATAGCATTTGTGTTTTGAGTTCGAACTCTACCAAAGGCAAAATGCCTGGAATTTTGGTGGAGAGAGGAATAGTCGATTACATCGACCCCATTACTCGGCTATCACGTAGTTAATCGATGCCGAAGGGGTGAAAGGTAAAAGCAAAATCGGTAAAACTTGAACTCAAGAAGTGAAAATCCGGAAGAAATACCGCTATATATTTTGTCCGGTGCAGTAACGATTCTGCCTGCTGGGCGCCCTTGATAATTCTTTTCTACCCCCACCTCCGCACATCATCCACCTCAAAGTGGTCCTTCAAGCAGCTAGAAATAACAACCTAATTCCCTTTCAGCCAACAGGTTATCATCTTAAATAAAAGACGCTCTGCATAATGTAGTCCCAGATCTTAAGACAAAATGGCGTCTTTTATCTTTTACCGCTTTCAGTCATTGGACTGCGACAGTGCTGAGGCACCGCTTTGAAGGGCTCAGTCGAACAAATAAACCCCAGTACTTTTTTAGAAAAAGAAAAAAAAGCTTGTACTTATTCTATCAGTCTCTTTTGCTGAAGCCGTTAAGTTACGTGAACGTAAACAAACCAACAACGGTCGTCAAGTAGTGATGGCGATACACAAGCACAAAGGGTCACATACATATACACATGTACATACATATATATTGATGGATATGTGTATATATATATTGCGCTCTTCTACTGTTTCCGTCTATCTAATTCACTCACAAGGCATTGGGCGGCCTGAAATATAACAAAAGACACAGTTACTGTATCCAAGGTGCCGTACATGGTCATGGCTGGAGCGCTTTGATCATAGGAAGACTTGATCAGAACTGAGAAGTAGCTAATCAGCAGCATCAACGCTGCAATATTCTTTTCTATTCAAGGCACAAAACCCGAAATCTGAACTCAGAACGTAAAGACAGACGAAATTACGCTAAGCATTTCGTCCGGCGTGCTAACGTTTCTGCCACCTCGCCGCCTTGGCAACGCAGCAATATTCTTTTCTACTCTTGGCACAAAACCCGAAATTTGGGGGGGAGGGGGCCAGTCTATTAGATCGACCACAGTACGCAACTGGCACTTAATTTATCGACCCCGAAAGAATGAAAGATAAAGTCGACCTCGGCGGAATTTGAACTCAGAACGTAAAAACAGACGAAATTCTGCTAAGCATTTCGCCCGGCGTGCTAACGTTTCTTATTTCTTTATTGCCCACAAGGGGCTAAACATAGAGGGGACAAACAAGGACAGACAAAGGGATTAAGTCGATTACATCGACCCCAGTGCGTAACTGGTACTTAATCTATCGACCCTGAAAGGATGAAAGACAAAGTCGACCACGGCGGAATTTGAACAAACGAAATTCCGCCAAGCATCTCGCCCGGCGTGCGTACGTTTCTGCTAGCTCGCCGCCTTGGCAACGCAGCAATATTGATTAATCTCTGACATCGTTATAGAAACCGCTATGCAGTTGCTCCATCTGCTAGAAATAGCAGCCAAATCTTCTTCGAATCTCTCTCTCTCTCTCTCTCACACACACACACACAACTGTAATAAAAAAGACACGATGGATAATATACTTTTGAGAAAAAGAACAGGATAGTCATGGATAGAGCGCCTTTGTTCGTTGATCACTCTACTCTCTTTCTCTCTCTCTCTCTCTCTCTCTCTCTCTCTCTCTCTCTCTCTCTCTCTCAATGCGAACTTGAGTTAAACTCTTTTGTTATCACATTTCTGTTGAAATACATGGCCCATGTTTCAATTAATTTTGAAAATAAGGAAGATCTTAGTAAAATAAAGTTGGTGCATAAGGCAGAGAGCTGGCGGAATCGTTACCGCGACGAACACAATGCTAAGCGGCATATCTTCCGACTAAGTTCTGAGTTCAAATGACACCGAGGTCGACTTTGCCTTTTATCCTTTCGGGGCCGATAAAATTAGTACCAGTCGAGCTCTGGGTTTCGATGTAAATCGACTTAACCACTTCCACGAAATTGCTGGCGTTGTGCCAAAACTTGAAACTATTATTAGGCTGATGTTTACAGCGGTGAACTGGCAAAATCGTGGGACAAAGTGCTCAGCAGCGAATTTTCTGGCTCTTTACGCTCTGGGTTCAAACACCACCGAGGTCAATTTTGCCTTTCATTCTTTCGAAGGTCGATAAAATGAGTACGCGTTAGAAAAGATTATTAAGTTAGTATTAGTTTAAATCACTCCAAAAGGAATCTGCATCATAAAAACTAGGGGGTGGGGTTTCAGGCGGGTCGGTATCAAAAAGCATAACGAGCCAAAGAGAAACAGACCTCTAAGTGGTTGAACGACGTATTAGAAACACCAGCCAAATCTACGTCACATCACATACGTGCTACAGTCTTAAATAAAGAACACGTTGGATAATATGGTCTTGAGCTTGCCACACACACACAGTACCATACATACACACGCTTACGCTCGCGCGCGCATACACGTACACACACACACACATACCGACCATCTCCATACTCTCCTATCCCAGAAAGTAGTTTTTCTTTGTCCTTCCACTTCCGGTCACATCAAAAATGTAACTGCATGCGGACTATTGTGTTTCTTTTCTCCTTCCTTTTCCTTTGGATTTTACTGTTTTTCCTGTTTCCGAGGAAGAGCTATGCTCGAAACCTAAAACAACTACTCTTTTCCTTCTCCGAGCGTCTTATTAATACATTGCATGAGCTACGTCCTCACGGTGTTGTTGTTTTTTTCTGCTTGTCTTTTTCTCTGTTCTCTTTTTTTTTCGTTTTTTTAATTAATTAATTATATATATATATTTACGAAGGGCTTCCATGCAATTTCCGCCAGCCAAATTCACTCACAGATCATTGTTTGGCTCAGGGCTAAAAAACAGAATACGCTTGCCCAAGGTGCTGCGCAGTAGGACTGATCGCAAAGCCACGTAGTTCCAAAACGAGCTTCATAACTACGCAGTCGTGGTCAAGTTTGGAGTGTCATTGATCAAAGATTTGCTCGATCAGACTGACCTGGGTCAAAACATCATCATCAACTACGACATAAATACAATACAATAAATCAAGGCAAAAAAAACCCTCTAAGTGGCCAGCAGACATATTACAAAGAGCAACCAAACTTTCTTCAAAATACATTCCATTGTGTTAAAAAGCAGAGCGCGTTAAAGGATTATAGTCTCATATATATCATTTGAAAATAGCAGTGAATAATCAAAGCTAGAACGAGTTTGATCATTTTAAACCTTGGGTTAAATTACAATGTACGACGAAGTTCATCTCACATATTTTAAGATAGGCGCTTAGGCGATAGAGTAACACCATATAGTGTGTGTGTGTGCGTGTGTGTAAGAGAGAGAAGGGGGGAGCGCGTGTGTATCGCAAACGGTTAAACACGTATACCTTCACATGCAAAAAGTACTATATATACATCTATACAGGCATTCATATATATGTATACACACATACACGCACGTATATATCTGCACATACATTACATTCATATATGTATAGACTCATACACACGCGTATATATATTATGTATCTATTAAACACAGACATGTGTATATCTATATATATAATGTATTTTAAACACAGAGATATGTGCACACTCACACACACACACACACACGCACGCGCGCTCGCGCACGTTTATGTATTTGTTTTGCAAGATTCCCGATGTGAAATGTTGAAATAGATATTATTATATTTAGAGACGGAAAGGCAACGAGCTGGCAGAAACGTTAGCACGCCGGGCGAAATACTTAGCGAAATTTCGTCTGCCGTTACGCTCTGAGTTCAAATTCCGCCGAGGTCGACTTTGCCTTTCATCCTTTCGGAGTCGATTAAATCAAGTACCAGTTGCATACTGGGGTCGATCTAATCGACTGGCCCCCTCCCCAAAAATTTCGGGCTGTGTGCCTAGAGTAGAAAAGTATATTTAGGTATGGTCCTTTCATTTTAACTTATATACCGTTCGCGTAAAAATATATATATATATATATATATATACATACATCGTATATAAATACATAACCCTTTTAACTATAGAGTAAGGTCTGATATTTTGGGTGATGGACATAGTCGATTAGATCGACCCAAGTCTGTAACTGGTACTTATTTTATCGATCACGAAACAGATGAAATGTAATGTCGGCCGTGGTGGCATTTGAACTCAGGACGTAACGACGGCCGAAATGTTACTAAGCATATTGTCCGGCGTGTTAACGATTTCGCCAGCTCGATGCTATAGATACAGATACATATATATACATAACGAGGGTGGTTTATTTAGTTTTGAGATGTCTGTGAGTATATATATATAACACACATATATATATATTCTTAGCGGTGGAACTCGAAGTAGATAAAGTTATAAATAATAGCATGTAGAATATTGGGTTAAAAACAAAGTCGAGGTCTGCTTGTGGGATACGAACCCATATGTTCTGTGCCCATGACCGATGTATTATCATTATACAAAGCAACACTTCAAATTTGGTAAAAAAAAAATAAAATAATGACCATCTCGAAATATTTCGAATTTTCGTTATCCATTTTTGAACCTTCATCTTACCAGCGAGAATTGTATGTGGTTTGCATTATAAGATTTTTAATTTTTAATTTTTTTTCTTTGTTTAGAAGCTTCAAAAGATACGTAATAGATCGCTTTAACGGTGGGACTTGAAGGAGATAACGCTATAAATAACAGCGTGTAGAGTGTTGAGCCAAAAAATAAAAACCACTTGCAGAGAAATGAGTCGGAGGCTGTCCGTATAAACGATAGCTAGATAGATAGATAGATAAATAGATAGATAGATAGATAGATAGATAGATAGATAGATAGATAGATAGATAGATAGATAGATAGATAGATAGATGGATGGATAGATAGATAGATAGATGGATGGATGGATGGATAGATAGATAGATAGATAGATAGATAGATAGATAGATAGATAGATAGATAGATAGACCTCAACCTATGTCGGTAACTGGTTCCAAGTTATGCAACTTAACACGAAAAACAACGTAACGCGAAAAAACGTTTCAAAATATTTATTAGCTTATATTGTTTCAATGAATAATTTGTACATATTTTCACGAGAATTTTATTTGATTTTCTACTTCAGCATCCGTTATCAAAGTTTTTGTTTTTGATATTTATGACTTTAAATCTGTTTGTAAAATTTGAGTAAATCAACTGAAGTTGAGGTCTATTTTTTTCCATAAATTTATTTAAAATACCTCGTTAAGTCGAAAGAGACGTAACTCGGTAATTTGCAGTATAGCTGTGTGCATGTGTGTGTGTATGTGTGTGCATTGGTGTTATTTTTTAGCCCCAGATAAACTGTAGTATCAAAAAACCCTAGAATCCTGTCACATAGAAGATCCATTTCATGTCAATTATAATTCTCTTCACATCTTGGATGGAATATTAAATCGACCGTAGTAAACATATCTATTTGGTTAGAGGAAAAATCACGAGTTCATCTTCTATATAATGGACATCCGAAGACCAATAACTTCCACCCCGCTTCATTGACAGGGAATTAAAGTAAGAATTAGATGTATTAAGAATAAAACGAAGAACCATAAGGTTAATAATTGATTGTGGAATACCTGATTAACTGAAATTTATTGAAGTATAGTTTCTGAAGGGCAAACAAGCCGAAACTTCGAAGTCACTTGCAATTTTATCCTTGTAATACTTAAATATGTAATTTGTTTTTAGTGATGGATGTTATATTAGATTCTCGTAATATTGTCAGATTTAAGTAATCCTTCAGTTTAATGTTCGATTGCTTTTATATGTAATTCGATGTAAAAGCGAAAATTAATACATGTACTTGTGTGTATGTGCGTGTATGCGTGTGTGTATGTGTGGGTGTGTATATATACATAGACATGTATATATGTATGTATAATTATATACGTGTATACATATATATGTACATATATGTATATATATATATATATATATGTGTGTGTGTGTGTGTGTGTGTGTGTCTGTATCTGTGTGTGTGAGTGTGACTGTATCTGTGTGTGTGTGTGTGTGTGTGTGTGTGTGTGTGTGAGAGAGAGAGAGAGAGAGAGAGAGAGAGAGAGTGTGTGTGTGTGTGTGTGTATGTGTGCACATATTTAAATCTATACACACATATATATAAACATATATATACATATACATATATATGGGAGAATGTACGAAAAAACAACAACAGACGAGGACAGGTGGTGTAAATAACAAAAGGATGTATTAGTATGACGCTCGGGAATACGGAAAGTTTTTAACGTTTCGAACTACGCTCTTCAACAGAAAGAATACGGAGACAAGGAGAAAAACACGGAGAAAAAAAATTGAATAGTGTTCAGTCAACGGTCAATCATGTGTATATATAGATATAAATGCATATATATGCATATGTGTATACACACACACACACACACACATATCCATCACAACTGTCTGACGAACATGAACTTCAAACTCTGAAACGCAGGGCAATAGGTCTGTGAAGATTTTGCAACTGTAATAAACGTGTGTGTGTGTGTGTGTGTGTGTGTGTGTTATCTTTTATATTTTACTTGTTTCAGTCGTTAGAAAGCGGCCATGCAGGAGCACCACTTTGAGGAATTCTAGTTGAACGAATCAACCCCAGTCGGTTTTTTTTTTTGCTTTTTTGAAACCTGGTATTTGCTCTATCTGCCTCTTTTGCCGAACTACAAAGTTACGGGTATATAAACGAACCAACATCGGTTATCAAGCGGTAGTGGCGGACAAACAAACATAAAGACACACACGCACACACACACATATATATATATGTATATATATATATATATATATATATATATATATATATATATATATATACATATAGGACGGGCTTCTTTCAGTTTCCGTTTCCCAAATCCACTCACTCAGCCCGAGTTTATACTAGAAGAAACTTGCCTTACATATAATATAGATACAACCTGTCTCAGTCTTGGGACAGCGACCATGCTGGGGCAATATACATGCGCGTGCATGTGG
This sequence comes from Octopus bimaculoides, assembly GCF_046866305.1. Classification (NCBI taxonomy): domain Eukaryota; kingdom Metazoa; phylum Mollusca; class Cephalopoda; order Octopoda; family Octopodidae; genus Octopus; species Octopus bimaculoides. Next base: position 11,703,951 of record NC_142942.1, on the reverse strand, counting down.
CTGAGTGATTAAGAAACCTACTTTGTAAACTTGACGTCCTGGTTCTATCTCAGACCGTGGCAATCTCTGAATGACCTGCACTTTTTGAAAACATTTCTGTGAGCAGAACTTGTATATATATTCAAGGTCGACGTACCCAAAGGTCAAGTCATGTCACTTTTATATCACGCTGATTCGATTGAGCATTGGGTTGAAGACACATGTGTCTGTGGAATACTCGACCACCACACACGCAATTTCAGTGAATTAGTTGGCAAGTTCATGGAACAACCGCACGCTCGTAGTTCAAACAACTACGTGTGGAAGTCCAGCTTGTATTGGGTGTTATGTATACAAATATATATATGGCAAGAGGCTTGCTTGCCAACTATATGGTTCTAGGTTCAATCCTACTGCGTGGTACCTTGGGCAACTGTCTTCTACTATAGCCTCCGACCGACCAAAGCCTTGTCCATGGATTTGGTAACGCACACACACACACTCCATAAAATGCATTACTTTCGTCTCCGCCTTGGCTTGGAACTTCCCAGATGTTGATCTACAGACTCAAGAGAGATAATGGAGGAGAAACTTGGAGTCTCGGACAAAGCTAATAATTCTTTCTAATATAGGCACAAAGCACGCGATTTTAGAAAGCATACCAGTCGATTATATTAATTCCTGTATTCAACTGGTACTTATTTCATTGACCCTGAAGGGATGACAGGCAAGGCTGATCTCGTTGCGAATTGAGCTGAGAACGCAAAGATGGATGAAATGCTGCGAATCATTTAGTCTGGCGTGCTAACGATTCTGTCAGCTCGCCGTCTTGGTAATAATAATGGTTTCAAATTTTGGCGCAAGGCCAGTAATTTCGTGGGAGGGGTTGAGTCGATTACATCAACCCCCGTGTCGTGTTCAACTAGTACATATTTTATCGACCCCGAAAGGATGAAAAGCAAAGCCGACCACGCTGGAGATAGAACTCAGAACGTAAAGACGGCCGAAATGTCGCTAAGCATTTTGTCTGACATGTAAACGGTTCTAGCAGCTCGCCGCCTTCGTAAAGATAATGGTAATAACTGCTTCTAACATCGGTACAAGTTTAGCACTTTTGAGGGAAGGGGGCCCTTGTACTTGGTCGGTACTTTCTTTTAACGATCCCGAGAGGATGAAAGGCAAAGTCGGCCTCTGCTGAACTTGAATACATCATCAAGAGCGGGACCAATCACCATATATATCATATATGCAAATACATACACACATACATTCATATGGATGCACGCGCATGCGCACATGTACTACAGTTATATAAATCAACCTACACAGTATATAGGGTGGCGAGCTGGCAGAATCGTTAGCACGCCGGGCAAAATGTTTAACAGCATCTCGTCCGTCCTCATGTTCCAAGTTCAAATTCTGTCGAGGTCAACTATGCCTTTCATCCTTTCGGAGGTCGATAAAATAAGAAGCAGCTGATCGCTGAAGTCGATAATATCGACTGAGACCCTTTCCGGAAGTTACTGGCCTTGTGCCAAAATTTGAAACCAATATAATCAGTATATACAGATATATATATGCGTGGCAAGTAGCTTGCTTACCAACCACATGGTTCCGAGTTCAGTCCCACTGCGTGGCACCTTGGGCAAGTGTCTTCTACTATAGCCTCGGGCCGACCAAAGCCTTGTGAGTGGATTTAGTAGACGGAAACTGAAAGAAGCCCGTCGTATATATATGTATATATATATATATATATATATATATATATATATATATATATATATATGTGTGTGTGTGTGTATGTGTGTGTATGTGTGTGTGTGTGTGTGTGTGTGTGTGTGTTTGTTTGTGTGTGTGTGTATGTTTGTGTGTCTGTGTTTGTCCCCCCACCATCGCTTGACAACCGATGCTGGTGTGTTTACGTCCCCGTAACTTAGTCGTTCGGCAACAAAAAAGACCGATAGAATAAGTACTAGGCTTCCAAAAAATAAGTCCTGGGGTCGATTTGCTCGACTAAAGGCGGTGCTCCAGCATGGCCGCAGTCAAATGACTGAAACAAGTAAAAGAGTATATATATATATATATATATATATATATATATATATATATATGAACATGTCATATATATAATATATGACATGTCTCTGAGTTCTAGCGGTGACAGTCCTAATCGTGTCCCATCCGTAGCCATCCCATTTGATTGTCTATTTAGGACAACATTGTTCTATTTGGACCTCTTTTTCCTTTTGTGACAAACGGTCAGTGATTCTGAATGGTCTTCACTTCGTGGTACGACTAAGCTTAAATGAACAATTAGTGGCACACAGCACATTAAAAAGAAAAACGCCAATGAATACGACATGAAACCAAGATTTTATC
>NC_142942.1:11676593-11696593 GCF_046866305.1 Octopus bimaculoides | reverse complement strand
TGTGTGTGTGTGTGTTTGTGTTTGTCCCCCACCATCGCGTAACAACCGATGCTGGTGTGCTTACGTCCCCGTAACTTAGCGATTCGGCAAAAGAGAACGATAGAATAAGTACTAGGCTTACAAAGAATAAGTCCTGGGGGTCGATTTGTTCGACTGAAGGCGGTGCTCCAGCATGGCCGCAGTCAAATGACTGAAACAAGTAAAAGGATAAAAGAATAAAAGAAACTGTTCAATTTGTGGCTAATCTTCATGTCAAACTGCAGGAAAAGAGCTTCGTGGGCCTGAGACGAAATACATACAGATATGACTACCTATAACACTTTTGGCAGTCCAACGTAAAAACTAAAAAGTAACTCATTAAAGTTACGCAATCTCCGAAGATTTGATGCAATCTGCTTATAAGATTTCCTAATGTAACTGATATTGTTTATTGTTAATGGAATACGTGTAAGATGACGTAACTAAATAATTTATGAACAAATTGTTTTGTTTTGCTTTCTGTATGTTTTCTATGACCTGGAGACCATATTGTCGGCTAAATACGCACAAGTTCGTCACACTTGACTGATCACTGAGAATGTAAAACGGTGGTACAAGTATCGCAAGGCATTATGTTCAACGCTTTTGTTCAGCAATTTTGCCAATCTACTGCCTGGGCTAGCATCTTATTTTATTGGCCCTGAAGGGGAGAAAGCAAATTTTACATCGGCAGATTTGAACTTAGAAAACGTCCTAACGATTCTGTCAATCCGCTGCCGTCAACATAACTACATTTTATCTTCAAGATCCAATAAGAAGCACCTCTATGTGGACGCTCGATATGCTAGAAATAACAGCTTATTCTGTAGTAATTCATATATTATAGATTATACAATCTTTGATACGCTATGTATGAGTAAAAGACGTAATGCTCACGGCTGAAATACTTTATCATAGGCCTGCTCAATCAGAAATCTGGGTCTAAACAACAACAACATTATCTTCTTGAATGTTAAATGTGTTCGCATCCTCCAACTCACCAGGCATTACCTGAGTAGCTAGAAATAACAACCAAATTCCCTCAAATAACATCCAGCTTTCTTGAGAAAGTACAAACGATGCTTTGGGAATTAACATGGTCGTGAGTTCTCAGGCACATAGATGGAATAGTCACGGTTGGAATTGCCTATGGTCGTAGATCTGCTCGATGTGAGCTACCTTAAGTTAACCAACAGTAGTAACACCACTAACGTCCGTCTCCACCACCAGTACCTCCATCTCTGCCATCACCGCCACCGCCAACAACAACAACAACAACAACAGCAATAACAACAACAATAACATCAACATCAAACACAATAACAACAACAACAAGGTACCACACGTGTTTGTGTCATGTTTTGCATTCTACACAATGTCAGAATTTGTCATTTTGTTTTCCACATTTGAAATCATAGCTCATTAGTATTCCTAAATGCTATATAATAGCTCATTAGTATTCATTACGTAATTAACTACAGATATTTGTCCCCAGTTTGTTATTTTTATTCATTTATTTATCCGTGTATTTGCTTCACTCCCATTTAGAAGAATTTTTGGAAGTAGTGTAATAAGAATCGGTGAGTACCACACAAAGTACTATGTTTCTTTACGTTTTGAGTTCTAGTCTTGCTGAAGTTGACTCAGCCGCTTATACTTCTTTGATGGGTGGTAAAAGAATGATAATATTTTTGTGTATTTCTAGTATTGGTGTTCATTCTAAAATAAGCTATACTGAAACCGAAATGGGTGGTCTTGAGCCTGTAACAAAAATTATCGTATTTGAAAATATATAACACACATCTTATTTCCACGAAAAATAAGCCACAAATAAAACTCACATGTGGTCCAACATGTGAAATTGGGCCAATATTGCATGTTTTAAAGGCGGCGAGCTGGCAGAAACGTTAGCACGCCGGGCGAAATGCTTAGCCTTAGTTCGTCTGCCTTTACGTTCTGAGTTCAAATTCCGCCGAGTTCGACTTTGCCTTTCATCCTTTCGGGGTTGATAAATTAAGTACCAGTTACGCACTGGGGTCGATGTAATCGACTTAATCCTTTTGTCTGTCTTTGTTTGTCCCCTCTATGTTTAGCCCCTTGTGGGCAGTAAAGAAATAAGAAACGTTAGCACACCGGGCGAAATGCTTAGCGGTATTTCGTCTGTCTTTACGTTCTGAGTTCAAATTCCGCCGATGTCGACTTTGCCTTTCATCCTTTCGAGGTCGATAAATTACGTACCAGTTGCGTACTGGAGTCGATCTAATCGACTGGCCCCTTCTCCAAAAATTCCGGGCCTTGAACCTAGATTATAAAAGAATTTTGCATGCTTTAATGCTTCCTGGTTCAGTTACACAGCGTGGTACCTTAGGCAAGAGTCTTCTACTTTAGCCCCTGGCCTACAAAAGCCTTGTGAATGGATTTGGTAGAGGGAAAATGAGCTTTCTCCAAACATCCTAATTGCTCGCTTCCCTCCTGGCTCCACTTGGGTCATCTTCCATTGCTCCAATTTGTTTTGGTAGACGGCCTTCCGTCTACCAAATCCACGCACAAGGCTTTGGTTGGTGTGAGGCTATAGTAGTAGACACTTACTCAAGGTGGGTCTGAACCCGGAACCTTGTGGTTGGGAAGCAAGCTTCTTTGTATGTATGTATATATGTATGTCATTATGCAGTTTTATTTCAAGATTTCTTGTCAATAGAGAAAGAGCCAGTTTCTAACCTAGATCCAAGGCTCCTTCATTGGAATTTCAACAACATCGCGGTATTTTTGTCTGTCTGTCTCTATGTATGTATGTATATGTGCAGATTTATATGCTTTGTTTTATGTATGCATTTTCATACATATAAGTTGCATATATAGAAATGCTTAAATGGTAAACTTCTGGAAAGTTTTACAAATTTTTACAGTTCCAGTGATGGCTTGAATCTGTAGCCTTCGAATCAGCGTTCTCCTTTCTGGTTTTGAGAAGCCTAATTTCTCAAGATTTGTATTTAGGCAGTGTGTTATATATCCCAGTGTCCCAATAATTACAGGTATAAACCTGAACTTGTAATCTGGATATAGTAATCTGGATTTCTCAATAGTTCAGCATATGTATTATCTTTTTCTTTGATCTTTAGATTTATGTTAACATCCAATGGGCAGCTGATTTCCACAACTGTACACAGTTTTTCTTCTCTATCCCAAATCACTATATCAGGTCTGTTGTGCTTACATTTTATTGAGGTCTTCACTGAGACATTCCACCAGTACTCCTTCTCATTATGAGTGGCTATGACTTCTACCATACTGTGGGTTCTTATTTCTTTGTCATTGGGGTTATCCTTCCGACGGATCTCATTATACAGTGTCCTATGTATGTATGTATGTATGTATGTATGTATGTATGTATACACACAATTTTGTTCCGAACGTTAATCAATACTCTCTTTTACTCTTTTACTTGTTTCAATCATTTGACTGCGGCCATGCTGGAGCACCGCCTTTACTCGAGCAAATCGACCCCAGGACTTATTCTTTGGATGCCTAGTACTTATTCTACCGGTTTCTTTTGCCGAACCGCTAGCTTACGGGGGACATAAACACACCAGCATCAGTTGTCAAGCGATGTTGGGGGAACAAACACAAACACACAAACATATGCACACACATACATATAGAAATACACAGAGAAAAATTTATTAAATCAGTCATGTTTCAAAAAATTAGACGGACATGCTCGGGGAAAAAAGAAGCTAATGAAATAGCTTTGGTCTGGGCGTCGAAAACGCATTCAGAAATAACTCTTTTCATCTCATGAAAAAAATACATATTTTGTTCAACAGCTGAAAAAGAAAAAAAGCAATACACTTTGGTGATCATTGTAGTATGCTTGGTTAAACATAGAATTAAGGGCGTCGAACAATTTTGTCACAGTTGCAGCTATTTATGTTTCGCTTTTGTCACAGTTGCCGTTTTTTTTGTGGGGGGGGGGGGTATTTTTTTTTAGCTCTTGTAACGTTTGCAAATATTTTTACACATTTGTAATAGATGCAATATTTTTCGACTGACTTTTAGTACTTATTTATTTATTTATTTATTCATTTATTTATTTATTTATGGTTGCAAATGTTTTTAATGTTTGCAATAGTTGCATTGCAAATGGTTTTAGATTTTGCGATAGTCTCAATAGAATATTTTGTTTCGTTTTGTAAACTTTATTTTTCAAAGCTGCTAATGGTTTAAGCTGTTTCGCGCGCTCACGTGGTTAATACTGTAAATTTTTTTTATTTCACGGTTGCTAATAATGTTGTTTTAAGCTCTTTTTGCGCACGTGGTTGATAACGTGTCGTAACTTTTTTTTCGTTGTTTTTCTTCTTCACGCGGTTGTTAATGTTTTAAGCTTTTCTCAAACTCGATAATATTTTTATCTTTTCTCACAATCACAGTTGTTTCTAGCTTCTGAAAACAGTCATACACGTTTTCAGACTTTGTCATTGTCGGAAACGACTCAAGTCGGTAACACAGTCATAAACATATTTTAGTCATATTAAAGTCATAAATGCTACTGCTGCTGTGGTTGTTGTTATTGTCGGTGGTGGTGGTGGTGGTGGTGGTGGTGGTTGTGGTATTTGAACTGTGATAAAATGCGTTCAAGCCATCACCATCCTTTTTCTTTTCTCTTTATGTCAACTATAGCACATCTAAGACTCAACTACCTAATACGTACCTTTCGTCTTGAATAAAGCGGTATGGTGTGTTTTGAAAGAAAATTAGTCTTTATTTCTCGTAGAACGGGTTCCTTCAGAGGAACGCAGGGTTTCCCTCGCTGCATCAAACCTTTTTCAAGGATATTTTTTTCTTTTTTTTTTTTTTGCGACAGTCGCAGATATCCCTCTCTTAAGCTTTTTCAGTTCGAGTCACAGTTGCAACTGTCTCAATCTTCTATAAAAGTTATTCATGATTGCTTCTATCATAATCCACAGTCACAAACGCTACGGCTCCTATCACAAACACAAACGTTTTTGGTTATGTCATAATTACGTCTCACCTTCTATAGCAGTGACAAACACATTTCAGTTTCTATCACAACCACAAATATATCTCAATTTCCATCACAGTTACAAACGTCTTAGTTTCTGTCACAGCTGCAAACGTCTTCAGTTCGGTCACAGTTACACACAATACCACGACTTCTATCACAATCACAAGCGTCTTAGATTCTGTCACAGTAACAAATGTCTCGGTTTGTAGCACAGTCGCAAATGTCTTTGGTTCTATCATCGTCACCAAATATCTCGGCTTCTGTCACAGACACAAATGTCTCGGTTTTTAGCACAATCACAAACCTCTGAAGTCATCTATCACAACGATATCTTGGCTTTTCTCAGTCACAAACACATCTTCACAAACAGTTTAGCTATTATTGTAACTTAGCAGTAACGAATCTTTCTACTTGTCGCGTATTCAACTCTATCTTCAGCTTCTCATACAACCATGTATATACTTAGAAAATGGAAATTCGATTCAAGAAGCAACCACACACACACACAAAAACAGATACGCACACACACACAAACGGATACGCACACACACATATACACACATACACAGACACACAAAGACAGATAGACATACACACACACACTCTCTTTCTCTCTCTCTCTCTCTCTCTTTCGCACTCCCATTCACTCTCTCTCTCTCTCATTCACTCTTTCTCATTCACTCTCTTTCACCCTCTTTTTCTTTGTTTTTCTCTGTTTTTCTCTCTCTCTGTCTGCCTCTCTCTTTTGCTGTCTCTCCCCTCTCCCCCTCTCTCTCTCTCTCTCTTCGTCTCTCTCTGTCTATCTTTATCCTTCCTTCCTCTCTGTCTTTCTCCTTGTCCAGAAACATAACGGAAAGACCATACATGATTTGAAATCATTGGCGAAATAGGCTGATAGTTCAATATCTTGTCCATTCAAGCATTCTGTCTCTATGTTTTAAAGTTAAGAAATCGATATTCCTGATCACAAGAGAGAATACTGCTTGAATAACAATAAAAGAATAAAGACAGAGTAAACAGTACTGCGTATATTGTGTAGAGGTGCACTATTAGACTATTAACAGTCAACTGTTAACAGCCAGCCGTTAACATATATGAACTACATAAAATAAACCGGTCCTAATTTAACAATCAGACAGTTAACTGTTAGCAGATGAACTGCGGATATTTACTAAGTAAATGAACTGAACTGCACGTAGGGATAGTAAACAGTTCAATTGTATGTGAAAAGTAAACTGTTAATAGCTGGGCTTTTCACTGTTAGTTGTAATTACAATTGGATATTCATGTACGAACGGTTCTCTAACCGATCAAACTGATTAACGAATAGTTTTTTCTGAAGACAACTAAACTCACATAACGAGCTGAAATTTGATCAACGAACTACGAGCAGACTACGAACGCGTATAAGTGACTGGGAACCTATTCGCTTAATGAACTGAAATTTGAACAGCAAACTACGAGTAGACAGCGCACGCGTATAAGTGGCAGGGAGAGCGTGTACGAATGATTCGTTCACGTCTGTCTACGCATTGCATGGAGCTTGTAAATTTTCTTATTTCAAATAGAGAATAATATTTCTCATATGTTTGCAAAAAACAAATTCAAACGAGATCGGCTGCACCTTTTACCCTACTAGAGATGATAAAGTATCAATGAAGTACAGGGATCGAGTCTTCTCTCTCTCTCTCTCTCTCTCTCTCTCTCTCTCTCTCTCTCTCTCTCTCTCTCTCTCTCTCTCTCTCTCTCTCTCTCTCTGCTACGTTACACAATGAGAAAGGTCGTCTGGAACCTGGTCACAGTAATGCTGTTCACAGCATTTTCATTATTTTCGCAGTGCTCAGCATTTTCATTGTTTCCAGTAAGCTGTTTGCAAATGACGGTCATAGACTTTCTCTCACACTGGAAAGGATCGTCCGAGATCATTCACAACTTCCCTTTCTCCAGAAAGGGAAAAAGGATTGAACGAAGAGGGTTATTATCTACCCACTTCTCATAAAAAAAAACTGTTACCAACTGCAAACCAAAGATGGGTTTGCAACTCACTATAGAAGACAAATAAGCAGGAAGATTTTTAGAAATGTCTTTGAATTGTAAAATGCTGTTCAGTGGACTATGAACAATAAATTGTTGTAGAATGAGCAGTGATCATAAAAATGTTGTTAAACATGAATATGTTGTTTAGTGAACTGTGAACAGTAAAATGTTGTTAAAAAGTAAATTGTTTTGTCAATTTAATTGTGAAGATTAAGCTATTAGAAAATGTACATTAAAGTGTTGCTTAACAGTAAAGTAGTGTTTAATCAGCTATGAAAATGTAATTATTTCAAAATAAACTCGGAACATTAAAGTGTTTTTAAACACCTAAGTATTGCTTTATTACCTGTGAACATGTATAAGTTTCTAAATAAAATTTTTTTAAGCAATAGGATGTTGTTCAATAAATTATGAAATTTAAACTGTTACAAAATAAAACGTGAACAGTTTAAGTTTTGCTTAATTAACTATGAATATGTAATTATTTCAAAAGAAACCGTGAACATTAGGGAGTTGTTAAACAGTAAAAGTATTGCTTAGTTAACTAATGGACAAGTAACTATTCCAAAACGAACCGTGAACATTAAAGTGTTGTCAACCAGTAAATTGTCATTGTTCACTAAATTGTAAACTGTGAAATGTAGAATGAACATGTGAATAGATTCGTTTTGAAGAATTAACTGTGAACAGCGAAATGTCGTTCAATGAAATGTGAACAGTGTGTTAAAGAGAAACTCTTTTTATTGATTAATTCGCAAAAGAAAGCATTTTATCCATAATTTTAGAGCCGAGAGGACGGACAATTCCGGAGGATTAGGCTAGTTCGACATAATTGGTATTGATTTCTTTACATAGACATGAAGACAATTTTCGAAAGGGTGGGATGTAGTTAATTAAATCGATCACGGTATATTTACCATTGGTACAACGTTTTTATCGACCTCCGCAAGTATGGAAGGCAATTTCGATATTTGAGTTGGTAATTTGGCTAAATTAATGGCGACCTCTCGACTCTTTCCTTACACCTGTGGTGTTGTGCGTACGTTATAAACGAATGATTTGTAAGACACACAAAGTACCATGAATTTAGAGGAAAAGACAAGACTAGTGATTCCCATCTTTTCCACTACCAAAAACCATTTTAAAAAATATCTTTTGGCTTTTACTTGTTTCAGTCATTAGACTGCGGCCATGCTGGGGCACCGACCCGAAGAATTTTTAATAGAATGAATCGATCCCTAGTACTTATTTTTCTTCTCTTTTTTTTTTAAGCTACGTACTTATTTTATCGGATTCTATTGCCGAACCGCTAAGTTAGATGGACATAAACACACCAGCAGAGATTGTCAAGCGGTGTGAGGACAACATAAACACAAACACATACATACATACATACATACACACACACACACATACATACATACACACACACACACACATACATACATACATACATACATACATACATACATACATACATACACACACACACAAACACACACACGATGGGCTTCTTTCAAATCAACCAAATTCCTTCACAAGGTTTTGGCCGGTTCGAGACTATAGTAGAAGACACTTGCCCAAGGTGCCATGCAGTGGAACTGAACCCGGAACTATGTGGTTGGGAAGCAAACTTCTTATCACACAGCCTCGACTGCGCCTACGTAAATAAGTTTTTCCCTTGGACTCCAGAGTTTTGAAAGGTTCGTCAATTCAATAACCAGATTGTATTAACTAACGGCTAACTCGGTCTTTTCGTTTCGTTTCTCAATAAAAGATATATGTAAATGACTAATTATACATTTTGCGCTGCTGTCATTTACGATTTTAAACAGTGGTTTTTATGATTGGAGATATAATTTCGAAGTGTTCATAGTATCATGGCGAGGATCTGATCAAAGATTTTGCAATTAAAATAAATAAAAATGTAGATGAAAACTTTTTTAATATAAATAAAGTGGAAGTATACAAAAATAAACATTATTCTCCATCTTACTGTTAGTTTTGTTTCATTTTGGACAATAAGAATTTATTCTATGGTTTATTATTGTTTATATTTTGAATTACATATATATGGGGTACCAAGATCTTCCAAGTGCTTGGGGCTGTTATGGGTCTTAAACTGGCCCTGAAAATACCACAAGGCTATGCGAAAATCCATCATCCTTAGAGCTGGATAAAATAATTCTACCGGTTCTACCATATTTATGTGAATACAATGTTATGTCGAATATAAGTCGATCCCCCATTTTTCGTAGCTAAAATAATTTAGCACATCTATCCTCGTTTATCACTGGCGTTTGGTTTCCAACAAACATCGTGATAAATGAATCGGCTGTAAATGTATCATCTCCACGTACTGTAAATGGAATGGATGTTAGATTCATTGATGCCAAACTCACTGCCCATAACACTGAAGCTTCCATCGTCATATATTTTCTTGGTCATCTCTACCTTTTCCTGTTCGTTAGGATCAGGTACCTTTGCATGTTTTCAGTTCATTGATCCTATGTTGATCGGTACAACATAGGATCCGTATTAAAAAATATATGCTGCCTTGTAGCACGGTCATATTAACACAAGCGACAGTCACTACATTCTGGGTAGCTGAGCATCGTGGGTGGTCGCTGGGGCGCGATTCTGTAGTACAAGCAGAACTTTCGACTGATTGCCACTCCCGCGTTATCACAGATCAATCAGTGCTAAGCGTAACATGATTCACAAGTGAGGGTACCGTGTTATCCCGGATCAGTAATGAATGAATTAGCGATAAAAGAGGCTACATGTAATATATTTGGGAAAAAAAAATTCAGAATGCGAATTCTACGCATATTTTTCCTTGTGATTCTTTATTTTCAAACTTGAAACTTCTAATCTCACCAAATATTATGAAGAAATTATTATCTCCGTTAAGGGACAATAGTTCTTTAATCAATGGATTCCATTTACTTCACTGTATTCTATAGACAAATTACCTTCATATACTTTACTGTGCATAACACAATTCTCCAAATAACTCCAGCTATTCTTCTAGCTTTACCGTTTCTTTGCTTGTATCCTTAAATCCAACATCGTTGGAATATATCCATATTTTCAATCATGTTCTATGTATTCAGTCAATTCTTTTTCCAGTTCTGGATTAGAGAGAAAAGACCTGCTTTCTTCTCAGAGACTGTTCATTGTTTAGCATTTCCTGAAATGAGCTTTATTCTTTCCTCTTTACCTAACGTTGCTTGCTCTTAACAATCTCAAATTTCCTAGAGGCTGCAATAGTGGTTGGAGTTTTCAGCAAATTCTATAGTCATAGATCCAAGCGTTTCCCTGTAAGCAATACGCCGCTTTTACACATCCATACTTTCGTTATAAGACTATATACTAAATCTATTTTTCACAACTAGCATACGTCAGTACTATAAGTTTCACCTTTTAAATCAAATAATTACTCTTATAGAGTAGAATGTATAACCGCTCACCACCAGCGTACTAATAGAATTTACAATTGCCATCAGATGTCTTCGTTACCCACACACAATGTTTTGTAGCCGCAGGTGAAGAAGTGCATACGTTAGTCGTCAGATGTCTCGCGGCTGCTGTTTTCGCTATCTTCGTTTTTACAGTTTTGTTGTTGCGTTTATTATTTTTGTTCTTTTTGTTCTTCGAACATTCGACTGTAACAGGACTTACAATTTAACATTATTTTTTTATGTTTAATTCCTTGCATCATACACGAGCGAATACAGTAGGTCATATTATCATCATCATCATCGTCATCGTCGTCGTCGTCGTTGTCAGCATCATCATCATTATTATTCTCATTACGGTGGCGAGATGGCAGAATCGTTAGCACGCTGGACAAAATGCTTAGTGGCGTTTCGTTCGGCCTTACGTTCTGAGTTCAAATTCCGCCGAGGTCAACTTTGCCCTTCATCCTTTCGGGGTCGATAAATTAAGTACCAGTCAAGTACTGGGGTCGATGTGATCGACAAGTACCCTCCTCAAAAATTTCAGGCCTTGTGCCTTCAATAGAAAGGATTATTATTATTATTATTATTATTATTATTATTATTATTATTATTATTATCATTATCATTATTATTATTATTATTATTATTATTATTATTATTATTATTATTATTATTATTATTATCAGTATTATTATTATTAAGTTAGAGAGCCGACAGAGTCGTTACTACACCGGATGAAATACTTTGTAGCGTTTCTTCTAGTTCTTTACGTTCTGAGTTCAAATGCTGCCGAGGTCGATTTTGCTTTCACCCTTTCGAGGTAGATCAAATATAGCACTAGCCAAGCACTGGGGTCAATGTAATCTACTTGCCCCACATGTGTACCAAAGCTCTGCATGTGAACCACGGGCTTTATGACGAGTCGGAAAATGACAAAATATTTTTTTTTTTTTTAAACCCTGTTATTAACGCATTACAGTCCAGTCCCTGGGTATTACTTTGTTGTCAGGTGCTGTCCGTCCAGCGATCTTTCCTTCAAACAATTTTTAATACTTGTCATATATAGATATAACTTTTCAAAAGCTGGTGGTGTACGATAAAACCTGTAGCACTTTATTCAGCATAATGTGACACAGCAGATCAAAAATGGTTGAAAATCATTAAGATCTACGTTTTGCTAAACAACGAATGATATATTTTAACCTTTTTTTTTTTTTTTTTTTTTTTGGTATATTAAATTTTCGTATTTACTCGTGTACAATATTTGAACAAAATTGTATATCTCCTCACTGATTCTCTCGTTTTGCTTCGCTGAAGATATTTAATAAACCCGAAATATGTCTTGAGTTGTCTCCCGTGCTTGTCGGAATAATATTTATTCATTGAACCAACGTTATCTCTTCCTCGTCGCGTAAGTAGTTCTACTTGGGTGTTTTAATGTTCACTACATTAACATGCTAACATTTACTTAACTATTTTAACTATAATATTACCTATATACTCACATTTAAATAACTATATTTATACTGTCTCATAAATATATCTTGTTAATTTTGATATCTTGAATATTTATATATTTCTTTTTCAACTGGTAAAATCTTTAAAACGCTTTTCCCAGTTGACGTATCTAAACAGCTCTGCTTAAGACTTACAGTTATAGATATTCTAATATCTACAACTTATTTTAAAAGCAAGACTAGAATTTATATCATTATATATATAATTGATTGATTCATTTACTTTACTGTGGTACAAGGTAATTTTCTCTGTACATTTTTTTTACACTTGAATACTTAAAATCTGTAATAATTATTCTATTCTGCTTTTCACGATGTGTTCGTTTGTTACTTGGTTAAAAACGTAAGCTATGGAACAACATTGATGACAAAATCGAAATTTTAAACATACATAATTAGACAAATAGAAGTCCTATGCTTCAAACAATCTAAATTATGGAACGAAATTTATGACATAATCGAAATTTTAAATATATTATGAAACAAGTTCGAATGTTATGCTTTTTCGGTGAGTTAACGATGGAACGAAATCGAAAATAATCGAATTTTTTAACATAATGAAACAAATTGGAGGGTTATGATCAAACAACCTAGCTATGGAACGAAATTTATGACATAATCGAAAACTTTGATATGATGAAACGATGTGATGAAATCTATAAATTTATATACATCAAAATAGAAATAAGAACCTTTTTAAAACAGAATTTCAGTGGGTCCTGCAAGTATACTTATCATTTAAAATTTTTCCAAGCACCAGTGTTTACATGTTCGGTCGATTTGTTCGAAATAGCAGCTAAACCTCCCTCAAATCACCATCTATCATTCTTAAAAAAGAAACGACGTTGTATAGTGTGGTCAAACCGCGGCACAAGTCCTTATGAGGGATCCTCTCAAGATAACTTATGCAGCAATCTCTGTTGTAACACAATCTCCTCATTAAGTTGGTAATCAAGATTATAATACACACCCACACACATACACACACACACACACACACACACACACACACACATACATGCATGCATGCATAAATACATACATACATGTATAAATATATAAATGTATATATATATATATATATATATATATATATATATATATATATTCATTTTACGATACAGTTCAGATATTAGGAAACATAGCTAACGCTGATCAGAGCGCAGCATTAATTAATTATCTTAGAAGTCTACCAGCCGACAACCAGAAGCCATTCAACGTAAATTATTTAAGAAACGATGCAACAAAGCTAAGTTGGAAAGTAATTCTTCTCGAAGAAGATCGATGCAAACTGGAATTGAATTAGCAAAGAAGGTTGGGTCTGGAGAGTTGAAGACAGCAAAACCAATTTAAGAATTAGAGGTAATAGATATTGGAAGAGCGTTAATATCCCAAGTATTTGTGTTTTTAGTTGCTGTTGTTGTTGTTGTTTTGGGGTTTCAGGTTAGCGAAGATATTCTTCTTTTATTATAATTCCATTAACATCTAAAATAGAGGAACATGCTAGATTTTAACGCACATGCTCTGTTTGCTATCAATTTTATCTCAGTCATTTAGTTACGTAAACAAACTACTGACCAAAGAGGCATTTCTAGCTCTGGCCAAACCTGTATTTTTTCTGAGACGTAGTGTTATTTCTTTACTACCCGCAAGGGGCTACATACAGAGGGGACAAACAAGGACAGACAAACGGATTAAGTCGATAATACCGACCCCAGTGCGTAACTGGTACTTATTTAATCGACCCCGAAAGGATGAAAGGCAAAGTCGACCTCGGTGGAATTTGAACTCAGAACGTAGCGGCAGACGAAATAACGCTAAGCATTTCGCCCGGCGTGCTAACGTTTCTGCCAGTTCGCTGCCTGAGGCGTAGTGTATCTAGGACTGCATAAGCCAATCCGTGTTTCTTTCATATTTTCAGGAATGTCGACCTTGTTTGACCATATTATATAGCGTCATCATTTTTAAAGACGATACGTGTGATTTGAGGGAGGTTTGGTTGTTATTTCAAGCAAGTCGAGCGACAGGACAGTGCGATTTGAGAGAGATATCTTTAGTAGCTATTTCTAGATCTAATAACTTCATAGAAACTTTGTTGTTGGTTTTTAAACATGGCGGAGAGCGAGCGGAAACCTGGGTTAGACGTCGTAGAGACTAAGCAGAAAGTAATCGGACAGATTGTGACAGACGATTCGCGTCTGTCAACGATATAATTACCAGCAAGGATTTGGGGGAGTTTGTTTTCCTAAACCCAAGTCGACAAAATTTTGACAAGCGCATCGCTTTTAAGCATAGCACGATGTCTTTCAACGTACTTCCGGTGATGATTCGGAATACTTAGTTCGTGGGTCACCTTTACACTTGTCTTATGTTACACCTTTGAATTCCCTCGGAATACATCGATTCCATACCTTTGACTCACCCCTAGGCACTAAAGTCTGGCAACGGGCTTGCACGTGGAGAAAGTAAATAAATGTTTACACGGAGATGTCTCCACGGAGAAAAGGAAAAGGCTTTTTTCTTATTATTTTTACATTTGACTTCGTGTATTTTTAGACTCATCTATGCCAGGTCAGTTTCAAATCAAGACCAATTCCATTATCGGAGTTGATGGAACTCTGTTTATGGTAACCATTAAGAAAGTAAGCAAATACTTTTTTTCTTTATGTCTTCACGGAAATGTCACTATACAGAAGAGACAAAAACATTTGTCTACATTTGCTTACGACTATGTGAAATATTTCTATGTCAAGTCAGGTCAAATTAGGACCAGTCCCATTATAAGGACTGACTGAAATGTGTTACCGGTGACCATGCAATCCAGTATTAATCATCCATAGTCGAATGATTGATGACTAAACCGGCTTCCTACTCACCTTACTCATTGAGGAGGGTGTTTGGGCAATAAGCATGATAAAAAGATTAAAAAAGCAAAACTTATCAAGGATGGAACCTGTGGAAATTCCACGTTTTATAAAAGTGTGCGGAGAGGGTGAAAGGCAGATGAATTTCTTGGGGGACCAATTGGTACCCTTAAAGGAAATGCTGGTTACTACTCGAATTACTAAACCTTATTAAATAGCAGAAGGTGAAGATCTTCCGAGTGTCTGAACGACAGAAATATCCAGGGAAAAACTCGATTAAGCATCACAATAATGGCAAAAATTTGTATTGTTTATCATTGGGGGTGTTCACCCTGCAAAGTTCTAACTGGGTTTGGAGTTATTGGCACAGCAAAGAGAAGGGTCATACATATGTCTATTTACCAAAACTGCAGAGAAGGCTTTTATAAGGATGGCTTTGGATAAAGAGAGCAGATGTGTGTGTGTGTGTGTGTGTGTGTGTGTGTGTGTGTGTGTGTGTGTGTGTGTGTGTGTGTGTGTGTGCGTGCGTGTGTGTGCGTGTGTGTGCGTGCGTGCGTGCGTGCGTGCGTGCGTGCGTGCGTGCGTGTGTGTGTGTGTGTGCGTGTGTGTGTGTGATTTGCTGCTACGAGGATGCAAACTGAGATTTGATCAGCCCCACCGGCATAGGATCGTATCCAGTCAACTGGGTGACCGGATATGATCTTGAGCGAGCCGAACCCCTTAAAACCCCTGGAACATTCCTGAGGATACATCCCAGAGCATCTGTGTGATGTATCTTGAAGCAAGATATACCATATAGCTTCTATATTTAAGATTTTAAGATTTCCAATAAGCGGTTGCATTCCGTAGTTATTTAATCCGTCATTTTGTTTTTTTTTTACTGGTTCCTGTCAGAGAACAATGGCCATGCTGGGATGCCACCTTTAAGGGGGTTATTTTAAGTTAATCCTATTTAACCCGGTTGCACCACTAACCGTACTTATTTTCATTATTGGTACTTGTTTTATCGATCGTCGTTTGTCAAACTGTTATATTTCAGAATATAAAGGAGAGACAATGCGTTACCAATACCAACACCGGTTTTGTAGACAGGTATGAACATAAACACAGACGCTCACACACGCATAAAGATATTTTAGGGACTCTGTGTGTGTGTGTGTGTGTGTGAAATATTGCTCGCATGTTGGGAAGGATAGATATTGTTGTCGAGTTGCTGCTTTCGCAAATAACAAAATCAGCGACACGAAACCGCGCTCAGTTCGATTCTGAACTGAAGCTGTCCATCGTGGGGCCCCGATTTCACATCGAGATCAAATACGAGGTACGTACACAGAATACGAACCCGTATGGTTTTTTTTTTATTCATTCATAACCGACTCCGTATTTTTGTTGACACAACTGCTAATGAATAATATTGTTAAAATAGATCGTAATTTAATACCAGTTTTGTTAAGTCTAGGTCAACTCGAATAGAAAAGCAAAACAAGATAATAAATAAAAGCGAAGGTCTATATTGTAAGCGTGTTGAACACAGTCAGTTTCCCTTTAACAATGTGGAGTTGTTGCAGCTACGCGATTTTATATAATATCGTTGAAAATAATTCTTAGTAGTCAGACACTAAACTAATCTCACGCTGTTGCTGTTACTGCTGCTGCTGCTGCTGCTGCTGCTGCTGAGGTTGTTGCTGCTACCGCTGCTGTTGCTGTTGGGTGTTGCTGCTATCTGGAGGCTTTCACGCTCAGTCTATATTAAAACCTTCAGCTCTGAGTGGTGTTGTTTTTTTTTTAACTCGCCTTATTTATAATCAGCTTTATTTTATAATCAAAGGTAATCCACCTGTGACCATCCCGACTATTTTTCTATACGATACCTAGAACCATCAACTGGGTTCTTTCCTTATTTTAGACGCTAAGGAGTGATTTAGGGGAGATTTGGTTGCTATTTCTAGCAGACCCAGCAGACACTTTTTACTACCGTTGGTTTTCAAACCCTCGGAATAAGCTTCTAGAAAGCAGCTCTATATAATTAAAGGCACTCTAACCGCATCCCTTTATGTGGAATACAGGGCTACAATATCTAATGAATCTTTTCCTTAAGATGCTAAGGTGTGAGTTGATAAATATTTGGCTGCTATTTCTAGCAGGTTGAAGCAGCACTTCGAAATTGTTGTTCAACCCCAGGAAAACCCTGATCAAACAAACCTATAAAAAGAGACGTTAAATAACCGTGATCATCCAGTGTTGTTTTTGTTTGTTTCTTTCTTTTGTTTTTTTGGGGGTTTTTTGGGATTTTTTTCGAAGGATCCCCTTCCCCTATAAGAGGTGGATTGGCACTGAAGGTAGTGCGCTGAACGCTATACTGCGCTATACCATTTCGTAGCTTTACAATCGGAGTTCAGATCTCACTAAGGTCGACTTTACTTTTCCATTCTTTCAGGGACCGATGAAATAAATATCAGTCAAGTACTGAGCTGGTTAAATCAAATACACCGCAAATTTCGTGGCCATGTGCCCTGTGTTAGTAAGTAATTATTTTTAGGCAGTAGACGGCAAAATCAGTAAGACGAACCAACAAAATAAGCCATGCGATATTTAGTTACGTTCTTTTACGTTCTGAGTTCAATTCCCGCCAAGGTTGACTTTGCCTTTCATACTTCCGGTGTCGGCAAAATTAAGTATCAGTGTAGCTTTGGTGTTGATGTAATTGAATGATTCATCCAGCTCTCCCTACCGCAAATTCCTTGCTTTGTGCTTATCTAAGAGAACATTAAATTTGTTTAAATAATATATATCTCGTATAATAATACTATAGTGATTATTGAATGCAGAAAACTGGTAGAATTGTTGGTGCGCCGGACAAAATTCTTAGTAGCAATTATTCCGCTTTTATTTTCTAAGTTCAAAATCCGCTAAGGTCGACGTCCCTTTTTTCATCCTTTCAGGGTCGAAAAATTCACTAAAGACCAGTTGAGCACAGAAATCGGATACAATCTGTTTCCCCACCCCCTCAAAATTGCCGACCTTGTGCCAAAAAATTAGGAAGGTTATATCTTTATTGCAAATAACTATTTTTTTTTTTTTAATCGTCAACTGTTTTACAAACCCAGGAAAAGAGTCTCTATGTGGTTGCTCTACCTGCTAAAAATAGCACCCAAATCCCTTCCCTTCAGACATACTTTACTGTGAGTAATAAACAAAAAAAAGAAACTAAATAATGTAATCCTAGTCAAACTAGGTCTGAAGGGGGGGGAGGCTGTATGGCCACTATTGGAATGACTTGGATAATAAGTAGGTCTTTTAATCGGGGTTTTGAGTTAACAGAATCGCTAAAGCGTGCAAGTATTATTTAGATACGGCCTTTTACGTTCTGAGTTCAAGACCAGCCGATATCATCTTTAACCTTGTAATTAATTCTCGAATTCTAAGATTTATATAGAATTAATAACCAATAGAGTAATTTAGATATTTAATTATAACAGAATAATTAAAGAACAGAAGATTTTGAATTAAACAACAACATCGTTGTGGCGGATTTACGATTCGAAATAATGTCGGTGTTGCATCAAAACAAATGAGAAGAGAGGCTAAAAATATACAGAATAAACTGTTGATAGATGGCCATCTAAGCTTACTGCCTGAATCCCTTGCGAAATAAAAGAGGGTTGATAGCAGAACGAGGGTGCGTCACCATTAAGGAGGGTAAGCGACGAGAAGAGGGGAAAAAATGAAAATGAAGGCGGGGCGTAGTATGACGTCAGTTATGTCCCGAAAACTTAAGCTATCTGATTGGTCAGAAGCCTTGATGTTACAGAGCGAAAATCGACAACCTAAGGCGGATATGACACGCCCTGTTTCTTCAAGCTGTTTGTTTTTTATTTTATGGTTTATATTTGCGCGATGGCGCCCTTCTTCTTATGTATTTTCATGCAAGACATCGTAATTGAAATATGTCGATGCTGCTGGAGTAATTTAATATAAATATATTAATTTAAATTTGCATGAATTTAAAGAGATGTGTAACGGCGAATTGCGATACTACGTTAATAAACACGCTACTCTCGGTAACTTCCGTAAGCCGTAATCTACGGGTTTTGCCGATATTTAACGAAGCTTAAAAAGTCTCGATATTTAAAAAATTTTTTCTTGTGATGTCGATTGTTTTATAAGAAATATTATAAATTTTCATTGCTTTTGCAATTTCACTCTTAAAATCCATTAAAATAACCTAATAACTCACCATTGTAAATAATTATTTAAGTAATCTTTAACTTTAGAATGTAGAAACATGAATCCTTAAATACCAAACGATAGACCTTAAATATTATAAATCCTTAAAAATTTCACGTAAAAAAAGGAAAAAGAAGGGAAAAATCGAAACGTTTTCAATTGAGGTTATTAAAAACGAAAATTTTCTTAGGGATTCAGATGAATTTATCTTTTCAATCAATAATCGTTCATTTATTTACGAAAACCTTTAAACCTTACAAAACCTTAAATCTCGCGTACAAAGCCAAATGTTTTTCAGCAAGATAGTACAGGTTGTTAAAATTGGAAAAAATTAATTATTAAATTAATGTTTCAACTATTATAAATTTAATAAGTAGAATCAAAACAAAACATTTTTTTAGTCAATCAGGTTTGGAAGGAAAATAAAACAGAATAAAATTAAATAAAATAACCTTGTGATATCTTCATATATTATTTCGTATGCAAAATTTAGAGGTTTACTCAACGTATAGTTTTGCTAAAGGTTTTCTTACGGAAAACACTTTTCATTCAAATATTTTGGGTAGGTAAAAAGTCTTTATAGAAATAAAACGTTTTTATCTCTCTCTCTCTCTCTCTCTCTCTCTCTCTCTCTCTCTCTCTCTCTCTCTCTCTCTCTCTCTTTCTTTCTCTCTCTCTCTTTCTCTCTCTCTCTCTCTCTCTCTCTCTTTCTCACTTACCCTTTCTCTCTTTCTTTGTCTCTTTGTCTATCTCTCTTTCTCTCTTTCTATCTCTGCCTATCCATCTATTTATCTATCTATCTATCTATCTATTTGTCAACCTATCTCTGTCTATCATTTTCTCTCCCTCT
>NC_142942.1:11666593-11669093 GCF_046866305.1 Octopus bimaculoides | reverse complement strand
GGGTGCTGTTTGGAAAGAAGTGAATTCTTACATTTCGGTCAGAGTTCTTCTTTAGAACAAACAATATTGTCATAAAGAAAAACATCCATGGTAACAAGAGAAATTTAAAGCTGAAATTCAATGAAAATTTGAATTATTGAAGATCAACTTCAATTCCATTGCGGTTTCTTTTCGAAATAAATTTCTAATTAAGATCGAATTTTAATTTTAATTTTAATTCTTCGGTTACTATTATTATTTTTTTTTTCATGAGACAAACGTTTTATAATTTTACAATCAGGTTGTGCGGTTAAGAAAGATCGCTTTGCAATTAGGTGGTTTCAAGTTCAGTTCCATAGCAAGGCACCTTGGACAAATATCTTCTATTATAGTTCAGAGCCGGTGAAGATCTTATGAGTGAATTTGACAGGGCGAAATGAGGTGGAAGCCCGTCTATGTATGTATGTATGTATGTATGTATGTATGCATGCATGTATGTATGTATGTGTGTATGTATGTATGTATGTGTGTGTGTGTGTATGTATTTATTCTTTTACTTGTTTCAGTCATTTGACTGCGGCCATGCTGGAGCACCGCCTTCAGTCGAACAAATCGACCCCAGGACTTATTCTTTGTAAGCCTAGTACTTATTCTATCGATCTGTATTTTGCCGAACCGCTAAGTTACGGGGACGTAAACACACCAACATCTGTTATCAAGCGATGGTGGGGGGACAAATGCAGACACACAAACATACACACGCGCGCGCACACAGACGCACACACACACACATACATAGGACGGGCTTCTTTCAGTTTTCGTCTACCAAATCCACTCACAAGGCTTTGGTCGGCCCGAGGCTATAGTAGAAGACAGTTGCCCAAGGTTCCACGCAGTCGGACTAAACCCGGAACCATGTGGTTGGTAAGCAAGCTACTTACCGTGTGGTAAGTCACTCCTGCGCCTATATATATATGTGTGTATGTGTCTGTAAGTCTGTGTATATGTGCATTTTTGTGTTTGTATTTGTCCTCATATACATACGACTGGACAAACGGTGCAGGCTTGTGTACGTCTTTTTAACTTAACAGTTCAGCAAAAGACAACGCTATTTTATGTTCCACTCTTAAAAACATAAGTATTAGAGTCGATTCGTTTAGCTAAGCCCTTCAAAGCGGTGCCCCAGCATGGCCATAGTCCAATTAATGAAACAAGTAAAAGATAAAAAATAAAACCATTTTGTTGAGTGGGTGTACTGCACCATCAGTGCAGGACATCGTGCCGTAATTGAATCCTGCGAACTGTAAGTCGGTCTCTTCGTAAAAATATTTTCACCGTTCTATTTTTGTTTATTTTTAAGGTTTCCTTTACTTTCTTTCTTGCAATTGTTTCTGTCGTTGAACTACGGCCATGCTGGGGCGTCGCTTTGAAGAGTTTAACCGAACAAATCGACTCTAATACTTACTTTTTAAGAGTGGTACTTAAAATGGCGTTTGAGCGATCAAATAGCCGTAGTATTTCTGTTTTAAGTGTTTATTCTAGCGGCATTTTTCTTTCTTTTCTTTCCTTTTGTTTTTTTGGGGGGAGAGGGGGGGGGGCTAAATTGCTCAGTTATGGAGGCGTAAGCAAATCAACACCGGTTGTCAAGCTGTGGGAATGGTAGCAACACAAAAACAAACACACACACACACACACACACACATGCACGCATACAGATATACATACTCGCATACAAACATATACATATACATTCATACATATATACATATAGATGCATACGTTTATATATACACATATGCATATACATTCATACATATATATATATATATATATATATATATATATATATACGCCAGTGTTTTAATGGTGGCAGCTGATGAAGGATATGTTCTCTATGTGGCCTGCGTGTTTTTTGTACCTTGTTTATCATTTTGTCCATGTTTTTTGCAACGTCATGTACCCAGATATGTACATGTAGATGAAGGTATGTACATACGTGTACATATATATGCATATACTCATATATTGTTTGTATATATATATATATATTATATATATATATATATATATATATATATATATATATATATATATTATATATATATACACAGTGGCGGCTCGTAGATAAAATTAGTGGTGGGTGCTGTTTCAGAAAATTTTTAGCCGTTGTTTTAATATTGTGTAAAAGGAAACAAACATATAAAAAGAAAATTTATACATAAACTTGATCGGTACGCGTTTTAGCCGCTGCCGGACAGTGTGTTTAATTAGTTCACTGAACACCGCCGCGAAGTCCCGCTTGTTATTTCAAACCCCCACCGCCCCTAAATCACACAATAGGGGTGGGGAAATGTGCCCTATTTTTTTTTTCAAGTCCTGGCAGCAACACTGTAGCTGAAAGCAGGATAATAATCTAATTCTACACGCGGAGTCAAAAAGAAGCACTACCTTTCACCCTGCACTGTCATTCACGCAGTGCTCTCCCTCCCTTGTGTGGAGCTTCCTATCTCGGACATGTGAC
>NC_142942.1:11654093-11659093 GCF_046866305.1 Octopus bimaculoides | reverse complement strand
AGTTTTGTCTTAACAAAGTATATATATATATATAGTGAGAATTCACAAAAAAAAAACAGATGTATTAGTTTAACGCTCGGGAAGTGAAAAAGTTTTTAACGTTTCGAGCCTACGCTCTTCCACAGAAAGGAACACAGAAAGAAACAAGGAGAGAAAATAAAGAATGTGTAGTGGCTAGCGATCTAGGACAATCAGTAAGTTGTCATAATAGAACTATTATAGAGTTATATATATGTATATATATATATATATATATATATATATATATATATATATATATATATATATATATATATATATATATATATATATACATATATATATAATCGATGCTGTTTGGCTCTTTTAGGGAAATAGAGAAATTGACTCTAGTACTTAACACCTATTCTGTATATGGACATCGGATTGATGAACAGTTGACCTTGAAAGTTTGAACAAAAACTGGCACCCCCTGACATACAACATTTATCCGGTTTACGACAACCCCCAAATACGACCATTTTCATTTCTGCGAGCTCACATGCAATTTTTCTCCATCTTCAGCAGTGTTATAACAGCATCTGCGATCACCTGTAGGTATGATTATTTTCATTCCCGAGCGCACTTTTTCTCTAAGAATTCACTTTATGGTTCAGCGCTCAAATTCAAACATTCCTATGTCCGCACTGATGCGTGTCTCCGAACAGCATTATCATCATCGCATTTTCTCCTAGAATCGTTTTTCCTTCAGCAGTCATGTCGCAACTACTTTACGAAACTTCTACAGATTTACTACACGAAAGTTGTCATACAAAGCAAAGGTTTATCCTAACATTTGCAAATATCCTAAAGGCAGCGAGCTAGCAGAATTGTTACCGCGTCGGATGAAAAGCGTATCGGCATTTTTTTCCGGCTCCTTACGTTCTGAATTCAATTGCCGCCGTAGTCGTCTTTGTCTTTCATACTTTCGGAGTCGATAAAATAAATATCAGCAATGGCGTCGGTGTAATTGACTTACCTCTGACTTCAAAACTTCTGGTCTTATACCAAAATCAGAAGCAAGGTGGAAAACTGGCAGAATCGTAAGCATATCCGACAAAATGCTCAGCGACCTGCACACGGCGCAGGAGTGGCTGTGTGGTAAGTAGCTTGCTTACCAACCACATGGTTCCGGGTTCAGTCCCACTGCGTGGCACCTTCGGCAAGTGTCTTCTACTATAGCCTCGTGCCGACCAAAGCATTGCGAGTGGATTTGGTAGACGAAAACTGAAAGAAGCCCGTCGTATATATGTATATGTATATATATGTGTGTGTCTGTGTGTCTGTGTTTGCAACCCCTCCCCCACAACATCGCTTGACAACCGATGCTGGTGTGTTTACGTCCCCGTAACTTAGCGGTTCGGCAAAAGAGACCGATAGAATAAGGACTAGGCTTACAAAGAATAAGTCCTGGGGTCGATTTGCTCGACTAAAGGCGATGCTCCAGCATGGCCGCAGTCAAATGACTGAAACAAGTAAAAGAGTAAAAGAGTAAAAGAGAGTTATTTCTTCCGACTTTTCGTTCTGAGTTCAAATGCCGCCGAGATCGATCTTTGCCTTTCATCCTTCCCATAAAACAAGTACCAGTTGAGCACTGGTGTCGATGTAATTAACTAGCTCCTCATCCCACCCTCTACAAAAAAAAAAAGGAAAAAGGAGAAAAACTCGGGCTTTGAGCTGACAGAAGAAAGAATTTGCAAATATCCCAGGCAAGAAACAGAAGTCGCTTAATTCAGAGATTAAAATTACTATAATGAACCAGCATGAAGGATAAAAAAGAAATAAAGGCGATTGCACATGACTTGTAAACTGTCTCAATCGACAATCTCCACTATTATTAAGGAGAAGTAAAGGAGTTTAAATGTATTAAACGGTTCTGCCGTCACGAAGTCGCCGATAACAACGAAGAAATGACAAGGACCTGTCTAGATAATAGAGAAATTGTTGCTGCTCTGGAACAAAACCAGATACAAATGCGTGTATCCATGAGCCTACTCGCAGTGTTTCCGAAGATGAAAGAGAGAAAATAGGTGGGCAGACGATGCAACAATGGTATTTTCTCATCAGTTGCATTACACTCCATTGCATTGCGCAGTCCAACACCTTGTTGGGTTGAAATGAAACAGAAAGAAATTAAGTTGTGATGGTTATGCCTTTCTGAAGCACAATAATGGAGTAACGAATATTCTATTTCACTGTTGCCTGACTTAAAAAGAGATCTATATAGAATGTTTATTTTGTAAATGCACACATAAGAAGGAATCAGCTACACACATAACCAGTATGAGTGTCCCATACCACAACTAGTAGTCCTAACTAGGAGACGATCACAGTAAAAATAAAAAATAAAAAAAGAGGCTGCCTTCACCTTTTCTCCACCTGCTAGAAATAGCAATCAAATTCTCCTTCAAATCACATATTTCGGAATACAATTTACATATCTCGAATGCCGTTGCCACCTCTGCCACACACCCAAGCAACCGAATCGATACCCTAAATCTGGAAATTGTCAATGTTTCCCTCTTCTTCGGAGTAAAAACCACTGGCCTATAGATGTACTGATTCTTTTTTGTCTTTTCTAGCATTATAACATACATAACCAAGAGTGGAATCAAGTTCCTGGCTCTAAGGGTATCATTGAAATACTTGGCTGGAGGTCCAACACTCTGGGTTCATTTAAAGGGCTTAGAAAAACTGAAGAACCGCTGCAATAAGTGTGAATCTGAGAGGGGAATATCAAATTATATACCATGTATTCTATTTATCAAATTTATGTCATATTGTTTTTAAATCCTATGGTTTCGTGTTTTAAATTTTTTTATGAGTTTCTGAAAGAGCTCTGTGTGGTTGCTTGAACTGCTTGAAATAACAGCCAAATTTTCTGTATATTATATTTTCCTGTCTTTGAACAAGAGATGAACATATTGGTTAATCTGTACCTGTGGGGTACTGAAAAGTTCCTGGCTTTCAGTGTATCATGAAACACTTGGTTGGAGGCCCAACCCTCTGAGTTCTTTTACAAGAGTTTAGAAAAACAAAAGGATTGTTGCAATAAGTGGGTGAATCTGAGAGAGGAATATGTTGAATAAAATCATAATTAACTGACCCTCCTGTATTTTCTTTTACCCAAAGCCAGGAACTTTTCAGCACCCCTCGTAGATGGAATTGAACCTGTACATATGTTATTATTATTGGTATGATGATCCTACCTCCACCCAAGACACAACAAACTTTTAATTTTGTGTCTTTTGCAAATTAGATGGCTAATGGTAATTCAATTTTAAAGAAAGAACGACTCCATCGGTCGAAATCTTAGCAATGTCTATAACTGAATGCAATGGTTTCTACGCATAGCAAAACTTCATAACAATTCCATTTCACACCAATTCCACCCATCGAATTTCCTCGTCTCTTCTCTTCTTCTTGTGATCTATATTGTGTTTCGTTTCCTACCTACACTTTAAACCTAACACTAGATACTTTATTATTATTATTATTATTATTATTGTTATTATTATTATTATTATTATTATTATTATTATTATTATTATTGTTGTTGTTGTTGTTGTTGCTGTTGTTGTTTCGTTTTGTTTTTGTTTTTACTCAGGAACCTCTCGAAATCTCTCCGTTCCCACGTTCCCCCGTTCCACTCCCCGACAATCATCAACTTACATAAGGTCAATCTGAACTTTAACCACGCATCGACCCCCATCAATCTGTTTGTTAAAAGCGGGGGTAGGCTGCAAAGATCACGAACGGCGCCTGCTCTCTAATAACAAAAAAAAATAATAAGTTACAACAGGAAAATGCAAATGGGGTTCTAACAGCGAGAACGAGGCACCCATATTCCATATCACATAATACGCACATACATTCACAAACACTTTCACACACATTAATACTACACACTCATACACAATTACATCCTCACACACGCAAACACTACGCCGCTCCGTACACACACATACACAGACACTCCTTTCATTAACACATGCACACACACACACTCGCTCAATGGCCTTTTGTTGGTCGCTTACGAACATGTGTCAAAAGAAAAAAAACTCTTATCCCGTTTAAGTGTAAGGTGGTTCTCAGCAGCAATGTTTCCGCTAAGCTGTGCGCTTGTGCGCGCACACAGATGTTCGCAACCGGTGCACAAAGGAAACATTCTTTTTTTTTTTTAATTGAAGATGGAAGGTGAGCGTGAGTGCGAACATCCTTTACAAAGAAAGACAAGCAAATTTTTACTCACACTCATCAAAAGATTAGAGGAAACATTACTGAGTAATATGCGGCCGTGTGGTAAGTAACTTGTTTACCAACCACACGGTTCCGGGTTCAGTCCCACTGCGTGGAACCTCGGGCAAGTGTCTTCTACTATAGCTTCGGGCCGACCAAAGCCTTGTGAGTGGATTTGGTAGACGGAAACTGAAAGAAGCCCGTCGTAAATATATATATATATGTGTGTGTGTGTGTGTGTGTGTGTGTGTGTGTTTATATATACACATGTGTGTGTGTGTGTGTGTGTGTGTGTGTGTTTATACCCCTCACCACCACCATCGCTTGACAACCGATGCTGGTGTGTTTATGTTTCCGTAACTTAGCGGTTCGGCAAAGAGCCCGATAAAATAAGTGCTCGGTTTACAAAGAATAAGTCCTGGGGGTCGATTTGTTCGACCAAAGGCGGTGCTACAGCATGGCCGCATTCAAAATACTGAAACACGTAAAAAAATAAAAGAACATGTGTGTGTGCGTGTGTCAAAGGGGACTAATTGATAACATCGACCCCAGTGTTTCACTGGTACTTAATTTATCGACCCCGAAAGGAAGAAAAGCAAATTGACCGGGGGGGAATTTGAACTCAGAACGCAGTGACAGACGAAACACTGTTAAGCATTTCGCCTAGCTTCCTAACGATTCTGCCATCTCGAGTACGCCTCATACGCAATTAAATAGTGTAACTGAATTCCATTTCTTGACTT
>NC_142942.1:11624093-11649093 GCF_046866305.1 Octopus bimaculoides | reverse complement strand
AGATTAATGTAATATAAAGCTGAAAAAAAAAAATTAAAAAAAAACAAAATTAACACCAAATATACAGTGCGTGTGTTTTTATTGGCTAAACTGGCAATATGACCATCCCCAAGTACAACAACATCTGTTTCAACACACGATTTCACATAAAAAATCTTGCAAAACAAATATGTAAACGGAACAACGCGAGCCTTAGCCAGGCTAGCAAGATACTGAAAGACACTGTATTCAGTTGCCTACGGAAAACCGTGACGACTCAACAGCTTCATTTTGTTAAACTATGTGTCTCCTCCAAATTACACACCAACAGGGTCACATCCAGCGTAGAAAAACTAGAACTCACCAAGGGTCAAGCCGAAAGGCTAAAACGGACGCTAATGGCGAACATTAAGAACAAAATATATAAGGAACTCAGCCAACAAAATAAGCGTAGACGCATTCTATTAAAAGAAATTAGAGGCATCACCACACGAACAGAGAGAACCACACTTATGAATATAATACACGCAGAGAATACATATGTCATACGCCAGTGCAATATACACTTTAGAAAGAAAATCTCGTGGTTAAAAAGTGAACAGCAATACAAACTCGCAAAAGAAGAGAAAGAGGGATACCCAGAAACAATAAACGGAATTGTTATGGCAGAGGTCCCTCTACCAGCAGAGTTCAACAGAGACAACGAAGTCAACATCTATGGGGGAATAACAACAGACCCAGATGAAAAATCGCTACTTCAACTACCACCGAAATATGCGATATATCACAAGGTTAACCCCATCCAATGCCTCTCCGAAATCGAAAAGTCGTTCACAAAAATACGTTGGAATTTAAACATGTACAACAACAACAACAGCAACAACACGAGCGACAACAACAACAACAATAACCGCAGCAACAACACGAATGACAACAACAACAACAGCAACAACACGAATGACAACAACAACAATAACCGCAGCAACAACATGAATGACGACAATCACAACAACAACAATACCAACGATAACCGCAGCAACAACAACATGGATGAAAACAATCACGACAACAACAATACCAACAATAACCACAGCAGCAGCAACAACAACAGCCGTAGCAACAAAAACAACTGCAACCCCATGAACACCAACAGCAACAACAACAACAGCAAAAACGAACACATGAGGACAAGCAATAGAAACAAAAACAATAACAGAGAAAAAATCGAATACAACAGCAACAATAACAGGGAGAACGGACACACAGACACAGATAACCATAGGCACAAGAACACAGACAAAGGTAAGGCCATGGGGGTCAAGAGGGAGAATAAAGCTGAATGCAACAGAATTCTTGGACAGGGAGTCAGCAGACCTAAAACAGAAAACACTAGATGGGATGGTAACAATGGCGGTGGTGGTGGTGGTGGTGGTGGTGGTAGTGACAGTAACAATAGTAGTGGTAGGAATAACAGGATGAATGGGAGTAGCAATAACGGCAGTAATAGTAGTGGTAGTTACGAAGAAGACAACCCCAGAGGGGCCAACAACAGGAATACTAGCCTCCTTGACACTCAATTCTTCAACATACATGACAAAACTTATGATATGAGCCGGGTATACCCGACAACATTACCCTTTAACAAAAGAGTCTGCATCCCTAAACATACTCATGACCACATGGAAGCACAGTTCACTATAGCTAGGACAAAACTTAGACAGATTTTAGAATTATACACTAAGAGACAGAGACAGAATAAGACAGAGGCCCAACAACTTGGGAATATACCCGCAAGTGGCCTACACAAGCTCATGCAGCGCACGAAAAAGGGAGAAGTGGTATGCCTTCCCACAGATAAGTCCGGCAGAATGTCAATAGACAGCCTGCCGAACTATATCCAGGCAATGCAACCTCACATCGCCAATACGAAGGTAACAACCTTACAGGCGCATGAGGAAAGAGAAAAAGTCCTCAATGCCCACATGATGATGTGGACAATTGTCCTTAGACCCCAGAAGCGCACAGCCAACAACTTCCAAGCCTGGAACAATGATATCCCGACGCTGTATGGGCTCCGTAAGGACCACAAAGTAACAACTAATCCTGTAGTGGGACCACCAACAAGACCAGTCTGTGGAGCGAATGTCGCTAGTAACTACAGGATCTCCTACTTCCTCTCAATGATCATACGCCCCATAATCCAGATGTCACCTGATGTCTGTGACAGCACGGAAGATCTCCTCAGCAGGATCAACGACTGCAACAACACTTGCAACCTGACAGGGTGTATAGTGGGTAGCATGGATGTGGTATCACTATACCCATCTATCGACGTGGATTTTGCAGTGGAAAAGTGCGTGGAAATGATCAACGAGAGCGAAGTAGAGTTCCAAAAAGTCAACACAGAAGAACTGGGCCTCCTACTTAGATTGACATATGACGATGCATATCTAGATAGATACGACCTTAGAGATTTCTGCCCTAGTAGACGTCTAAGAGGTAGACCACCCACAATTACCTCTATGGCTAGGAAGACCCCTATAGAGAGATGGAGTGGATGGACCAGAGCCATACGGACCCCCACTAATATCCACCAGGTAAAGAAAATGATCGCACATGCACTAGGAGCTAGTATAAAGGTCACCCTAAAAGGCCACACCTTTAAATTTAACAACAAATTATACGCCCAGGACGAGGGGGGCAGCCATCGGGGTTAGTATCGCCGGTGATGTGGCCAATCTTTTCATGGTATGGTGGGACAGAAGGCTTAAGGAACGCCTGACACAGAACTCCATACTCGTGAATGTGTACTCTCGATATGTCGATGATATCAACTTAGTGGTAAAGACACCCCCACAAGAGAGTACCCCTGAAATAGAAATAGAAACTAAGACTATGGAGAGCATCCAGCAAATAGCTAACTCCATCCACCAGAGTATTAGAGTTACGATAGACTACCCTACTAAACACCCTAACCATAGATTACCTGTATTAGATACTGAACTCTGGCTAGAAACTAAGAACAATAAAACCAGAAACCTCCATTCACACTATACAAAACCTATGGCCTCCAAGTACCTGACCCACCGGAACTCGGCTATTGCGGACAATGCCAAATTCAACATATTGATGGCAGACCTCGTCAGAGTAATGCGAAATGTCTCCTGCATGTGCGACCCTACAGAATTAAAGAGACATATACAACATTTCGTCCACCGCATGCAGTTCTCGGGTTACAGCCATAAAGAAAGGATCAGGGTTTACAAAGGAGCTATGAAGAAGTTTGAAACAATCAAACGCAACGATAGGAATGGGATTTGCCCACTCTATAGGAGCAAATCATGGAACACCATAGAAAGAACTAAGAAGAAAATAGGGAAGGCAAGCTCATGGTACAATAGCCACAAGTACCAAAGCGTCATGTTCGTCGACACCACCCCTAGAGGCGAACTGGCGTACCGCTTTAGAAGGGCCCTAGACAAACTTAAGCTAAGAATTAAGGTTGTTGAAAGGCCAGGCAACCCTATCAAATCCCTTATCAGTAGAACATACCCTTTCAGTAGAACCCCCTGCACTGATAGGAACTGTATCGTATGTAGATTTAGCCCACAAACGAACTGCAAAACCAGAAATGTGGTCTATAGTATAAGATGTACAGAGGGACGATGCAGAAATAAGACAACGACATATGTAGGCGAAACAGCAAGGAGTATAGGGGAGCGGGCAAACGAACATTGGAGGGAACTTAAGGAAGGGAAGAACTCATCAGTTCTGTACCAGCACGCTGAGCAAGAACATAGAGGCTCAATCAACAACATAGAAATTAAAATCTTATCTACACATAGCAGTGATGCAGCACTTAGACAAATTACTGAAGCTACACACATAATAGAAGGGAAACCTAGCCTGAATAGGAAACTAGAATGGAACACTAACATACGCCACTAACAAACCACAGCATGTGACAACATGTTACCCATAAACCAATAATAGGAACAAAGTATAATACAATACATAGATAAACAAATGGAATTAAATACTACATACGTTAACAAAATTTAATTAAACACATTAAAAATAAAAAAAAAAATAAAAAAACACACACACACACACATGAACATATAAATAAATAAAAACTAATACAAATGAACACGTATTAACAGAGAATATAGGTGATACAGACACTCCCCATACACACATGCACTTACAAAAGACACAGACACATTGAAGGACACGCATGCGTAGACACATACAATAGGAATACAAAATACAAAATGGCTGATAGTTAGCAAGGTGAGACACACAAAAGAAAGAAGGAAACAAAGGACCACTGATGAGGTCACAGAAGTGTGACGAAAGAACTCTGGCCGAAATAAGATTAAGATTAAGATTAATGTAATATAAAGCTGAAAAAAAAAAATTTAAAAAAAAAAAAAATTAACACCAAATATACAGTGCGTGTGTTTTTATTGGCTAAACTGGCAATATGACCATCCCCAAGTACAACAATATATATATATATATATATATATATATATATATACGTAACACACACACATACATATGTGTGTGTGTGCTAGAAAGATAGATACGTAAGTGCGTATGTATACGCATATAAGTATTTATGAATAGGCAGCTAATTATATAGTATGTATATTTGTGTGAATGTATGCGTACATACGTGTACGAATGTGTATGCGTGCGTGCATGTGTAGTTTGTGCGTTTGTGTGTGTGTGTGTGCGTTTGTGTGTGTGTGCGTGTGTGTGTGCGTGTGTGTGTGTGCGTGTGCGTGTGTGTGTGTGTGTGTGTGTGTGTGTGTGTGTGTGTGTGTGTGTGTGTGTGTGTGTGTGTGTGTGTGTGATGCATTTTACAACGACGCGGCCAATGCAACATCAATGAAATCGTTTAGAAATATATCACGGTGATGCAAGGTGAAGTTTGTGGTGATGGTGGTAGCGATGGCGATGGTTTTGATAGTGGTGGTCATGGTGGCGGTGGCGGTGATGGCGGCGATGCTGGTGGTGGTGGTGGTGGTGGTGTTTAAATGATGAATGGCTGAAACTAAAAGAAAGAAATATGAAGAAACAACGAAACGCCAGCAGACCTGTAGAGAAGAAGGATGAATGAATATATCGGAAGAAATAGCGTGAAGTAAACAACAAATCAATAAACGGAACAAATATGTCGGTCAATTCCTTGACGAGAGAAGCATCCGGGGAATTCCTTAACGGCGAGAACCATGCCGACGTTGATGACGTAGCTCGTTTTCGTTACCGTTACCTTTAGCACAGACGCCATTGCTGCCGACGCTTTATAGTAGCTTAGACCAGCGTCGTCATCGTAGCTGCCTCTGCAGCAATCGCCCCAAGACTTGGCAATTTTTCTGCTGATTCTCTTCTCCTTCAACAACGATGCCAGTTGATAGCGAAGGAATATTCGCTAGTTGAGTCTCCCTCTCTCTCTCTCTCTCGTTTCTTCCTTTCTTTCTCTCTTTCTTTCTTTCTTTCTCTCTTTCTTTCTTTCTCTCTCCCTCTCTCCCTCTTTCTCTCTCTCTCTCTCTCACACACACACTATCTATCTATCTATCTATCTATCTATCTATCTATCTATCTGTCTATCTGCCTATCTAACTAACTATCTATCCGTCTGTCTCTTTCTCTGTCCCTCTCTATCTATCAATCTATCTATCTCTCACACGCTTCTCTCTCTCTCTCTCTCTCTCTCTCTCTCTCTCTCTCTCTCTCTCTCCGTTATCTATTCATCTACCTTTCTGTCTACTTCCCTGGCTGTCTCTCTTTCACACTTTATACACATCTTCCATCTCTCTATCTACTTCTTTTTCAAGCTTTCCCCATCTCTCTCTCCTTCTTCCTCTCTCTCGTTTCCCCTCACTTTCCCTACTCCCCTCTCTCGCTCCCTCCTCCCCTCTCTTGTGTCCCCTCACTTTCCCTACTCACCTATCTTTTTCCATTTATCTATCTGTCTTTCACACTTTTCATTCATTCTCCATCTCTCTTCATTTTGTTCTCTCTTCCTCTCTTCTTTCTTACTTCCCCCTCTCTCTCTCTCATCTGTTCTTTCCCTATCTCTCCCTATTCTCTTTCTCCCTATCTCCCTGTCTCTCTCCCTCTCGCTCTCTCTCTTTCTCTCTCGCACCAGTCTCTCTTCCGAATTCGTTCTCCTTTTGCCCTCTCTCATGCTCTCTCTTTCCCTCCCTCCGTCTCTCTCTCCCCCCTCTCTCCCCCTCTCTCTCCCCCTCTCTCTCCCCCTCTCTCTCCCCCTCTCTCTCCCCCTCTCTCTCCCCCTCTCTCTCCCCCTCTTTTCCCCCTCTCTCTCTCTAGCAATCTCTGTTCATATCTCAGTTTCTCTCTCAAGAGAAATTGACGAAAATAAAATGGTTTCTTGGCGTAGCTTTGTAGTTACGAAGTTTGTTTGTGGTTCCACCGCTCTGTAAGACAATGAAAATCTAACAAGACCGAAATCACCAAACAGAAAAATACCCTCTTTTTTTCTTTTTCTTTTTCTTTTTTTTCTTTTTTGAGACTACTGTGATATAAAACTTGTTGAGTAAGCACAAAAGTGGACAGTTTTCGCAGGGTGGCTAAATTCTATGTTTATTAGCCAATGTACATTTCAAATTATCACACCTCAGACGTTACAAAGAACAAAGAATATGCACCTCACTATTAGCTAATTAATTAACTGATTGGCACAGGCGTAGCTGTGTAGTAAGAAGCTTGCGTAACAACTTGACCAAGTGTCTACTGAAACCCCGGGCTGGCCAGAGACTTGAGTGCGGATTTGGTAAACGGAAACTGAAAGAAGCCCGTTGTGTGTGTGTGTGTGTGTGTGTGTGTGTGTGTGTGTGTGTGTGTGTGTGTGGGTGTACATATATATATATATATATATATATATATATATATATATATATATATATATATATATATATATATGTATGTATGTATATATATATATATATATATATATATATATATGCTGCTACTGATGATGATGATGATGATGATGATGATGATGATGATGATACTGTTGTAGCTGTTGTTAGTCCTAGTTTGGGAATTGGGCGTGAAGCATCCCTGGGAAGAACGTCCATTAAATTCCGCGAGAGCTTATAATTATGATAATAATATTGATAGTTGACAAATTGCCTCGAGAAATAGTATTTCAGTGATTATCTACAGAATTCGGACCCAATTATCTTCAAAATGGTCTTACGCATTTGTCTTTTGCTGAGTCCAAAATGTGCCAGGAGTTTTTGAGATGAGGCGGAAAATGCCAGACAATTTAGAAAATTGGATTGTTGTTGATATACCACTTTGGTGCATGCGAATTTCTTTGCGATAACAGACACACACGCTCGCATCTTTGCTTTACACCTACATTGATATTATCATTCGAATGTTACTCCTATTTTAATATTCGTAGTAAGGCGAGAGCGGCGAGCTGGCAGAAACGTTAGCACGCCGGACGAAATGCTTAGCCGTATTTCGTCTGCCGCTACGTTCTGAGTTTAAATTCCGCTGAGGTCGACGCTGTCTTTCACCCTTTCGGGGTCGATTAAATAAGTACCAGTTACGCACTGGAGTTGATATAATCGATTTAATCCGTTTGTCTGTCCTTGTTTGTCCCCTCTGTGTGTAGCCCCTTGTGGGCAGTAAAGAAATAAGAAACGTTAGCGGTATTTCGTCTGTCTTTGCATTCTGAATTCAAATTCCGCTGAGGTCGACTTAGCTTTTCATCTTTTCGAGTCGATAAATTAAGTACCAGTTACGCACTGGCGTCGATGTAATCGACTTAATCCCTCTGTCTGTCCTTGTTTGTCCCCTCTATGTTTAGCCCCCTGTGGGCAATAAAGAAATAAGAAACATTAATACGCTAGACGAAATACTTAGCGATATTTCGTCTGCCGTTACGTTCTGAGTTCAAATTCCGCTGAGGTAGACTTTGTCTTTCATCCTTTCGGGGCCGATTAAATAAGTACCAGTTACGCACTGGGGTCGATGTAATCGACTTAATCCTTTTGTCTGTCCTTGTTGGTCCCCTCTATGTTTAGCCCCCTGTAGATAATAAAGAAATAAATATTCGTAGTAAGGTGGCGAGCTGGCAGAAACGTTAGCACGCAGGGCGAAATGCTTAGCGGTATTTCGTCTGTCTTTATATTCTGAGTTCAAATTTCACCGAGTTCGACTTTGCCTTTCATCATTTCGGGGTCGATAAATTAAGTACCAGTTGCAAAATTTCGGGCTTTCTGCCTGGAGTAGAAAAGAATATTCGTAGTTAAAAAGTTGATGATGTGCCATTAAATTTCCAGTTTAACGTTGGTTTCAACTTTTGACAAGACCAGCCATTTCGAGGGAAGAGCTAAATTGATTACATTGACCCCAGGGTGAAAAGCAAAGTTGATCTCAGATGAATTCGAACTCATAATGTAAGGACGGACGAAATGCCGTGAAGCACTTTTATCTGCGTGCTAACAATTCTGCCAGCTCGACGAATTTCTTTCAGTCTAATGTTAAGAGGGTAAAGTAAGATTGAGAGAGATTTGAACTTTGCTCTTTGTTCTTTTTGGGAGGCGGGGCTCTTTTTGTTAGGAGATCGAGCGAGTACGTATCCGCTGACTCGTTCACTCGTAGCGATATTGTTGAGTGCGTGTGTGAATGTGTGTGTTTTTGTGTGTAGGGAGAGAGAGAGAGATCTAACCACTTGTTGCTTTCATTGTCCATTTTTACATCATATATATATACATACACACATACATACATACATACATACATATATATATATATATATATATATATATCGTCGAGTTAGAATAGAGGCAGCTGATGAATAATTCCAAGTGGCTTTCTGTTTTCCTTATGTGTTCGTTCCGTTGTCTGTAGTTCATTGTTCTAACGTCCTGTACCCTGATATGCATCTATATACACATGTAGATGAAAGTATATACATATATGTGTGTATACATGCATATATATTTTTTGTATTATATATATATATATATATATATATATATATATATATATATTTATATAAGCAATGTTAATTCTCTAAATGAAGTATTAACAGTAACTGCACGATAAAGTGTAGTATATTGCCACTTAAGTGTGGCTGACCCCTAGGGGTGGATGTTACTGTTGCTTTTAGCCCCAGGAGGACATCTCCTCCAGCTGGCTTATCGACACACGACTGTGTCCTGTTTGCCAAGGGAAGTTATCCCTCTCACCACGATCTGCAGCACGAACGGATCCGGATTTCAGGGTTATTTCCCTTCGTCGGCGTTCGATAGCTACTGACCTTGGTGAGAGAGACAAAAACCTGGCAATCTTATATCTACTTTTCCAGTGAAATTCTTCACTGATATCGAAAAGGTGAAAACAAGCAATGTTAATTCTCTAAATGAAGTATTAACTTTATCGTGCAGTTACTGTTAATACTTCATTTAGAGAATTAACATTGCTTGTTTTCACCTTTTCGATATCAGTGAAGAATTTCACTGGAAAAGTAGATATAAGATTGCCAGGTTTTTGTCTCTCTCACCAAGGTCAGTAGCTATCGAACGCCGACGAAGGGAAATAACCCTGAAATCCGGATCCGTTCGTGCTGCAGATCGTGGTGAGAGGGATAACTTCCTTTGGCAAACAGGACACAGTCGTGTGTCGATAAGCCAGCTGGAGGAGATGTCCTCCTGGGGCTAAAAGCAACAGTAACATCCACCCCTAGGGTATATATACACACACACACACACACACACACACACACACACACATATATATATATATATATATATATATATATATATATATACGGTAGGCAGTTGCTGCCTACGGTATTCACCCCCAAGTTGCCGCGACGTTGGACTGAACCCAAAACAATATGGTCGTGAAACGAACTTCTTAACAACACAGCATCTCTGTTTCTCTCTCTCTCTCATACACACATACACACACACACTCGCTCTCATACACACACACACACACACAGAGACAAACACTCGCTCACACACACACACAAACAGAGGAACGGTGTAATACAAGAAAATCTTAAACGGTCTGCGACGGCAAACAGCGAATACAAATTGTTCGTAATGTGGAATAAATTATTTTGCTACGAAGACGGAGAGTTGCCAAATTGCACTACAACGAACAGATTATGATACCTGTTAGAACTGTAGGCTTGTTTGGGTTTTGGCTTTTGGTTTTTTAGGTTTTTGGGTGGTGGGGGTTTGACTATGATAGTGGAGGGGGTGCTTTAGATTTTAAACTCTCAGAGATAATATAAGAATTCTATTGAAAATCATATTCACTATCTAAGTTAATTAGAACCTACCTACAAGCAGACAGACAGACAGACAGACAGACAGATAGATAGATAGATAGATAGATAGATAGATAGATAGATAGATAGATAGATAGATATACATAGCTATTTATATGTTTAGTTAGTCTGTTACCTACCTATTTATCAATCCATTCGTGTATATATATATATGTGTGTGTTTAAACGGCGAAAAGTTATAAAACTGACTCAAGGTCTGAAAGTTTCGCTCATGCTACTTTTCAAACTGACTTCAAATCTGAAATCTTGTTTCTTATATGGAGAGAATTACAACTCTTTCTAGAAAGTTCCGATTGGAGGATCATGAAAAAATTGTGTATTTTCACATAGTCTGCCCGTTAAACAGAGAAGATTTTATTTATTTATGTATTTATTTTCGTCCGTCTCTACGTTCACAGTTTTAATTCCACCGAAGTCGACTTTGCCTTTCATCCTTTCGAGATCGATAAAATAAGTACCAGTTACCACTGGTGTCGATGTAACCAACTTATCCCCTCCTCGAAATTGCTGGCATTGTGCCAAAATTTGAATTTAGAATAAGGCGGTGAGCTGGCAGAAACGTTAGCACGCCGGGCAAAATGCTTAGCGGTATTTCGTCTGCCGTTACGTTCTGAGTTCAAATTCCGCCGAAGTCGACTTTGCCTTTCATCCTTTATTGGGTCGATAAATTAAGTACCAGTTACGCACTGGGGTCGATGTAATCGACCTGTCCTTGTTTGTCCCCTCTATGTTTAGCCCCTTGTGGACAATAAAGAAATAAGAAACGTTAGCACGCCGGGCGAAATGCTTAGCGGTATTTCGTCTGTCTTTACGTTCTGAGTTCAAATTTTGCCGAGGTCGACTTTGCCTTTCATCCTTTCGGGGTCGATAAATTAAGTACCAGTTGCGTCCTGAAGTCGATCTAGTCGACTGGACCCCCTCCCCCAAAATTTCGAGCCTTGTGCCTAGAGTAGAAAAGAAAATGCTTAGCGACATTTCGTCCTGTGTTCTTTACGTTCTGTGTTCAAATTCCACCGAGGTCGACCTTGCTTTCCGTACATTCGAGGTCGGGAAAATAAGCACTAGTTTAACACTGGAATCGGTGTAATCGGCTTACTCTCCCACCCTGAAAATGCTGATATATTTGCAAAAATTTGAAATCAATATTTTAATTTAGAATGCGTTTGTTCTCATATAGTTTTTTGACTTACAGAATCTTACAACTGTTACCGCATTATGTGTGCATGCGCGCACGTGCATGTGTGTGTGTGTGTGTGTGTGCGTGTGTGTGTGTGTGCATGTATGTGTATATGTGTGTGTGCGTGTGTGCATGCCTCTGTGTGTGCGTTTGTGTGTGTGTTTGTGTGTGTGTGTGTGTGTGTGAATGTGTGTGCGCGCGTGTGTGAAACAACTTCGAATACACACAATGCAACAGGTCACACATTTATTTATTTATTCATTTATTCATTTATTTATTTATTTTATTTTTGACAAAGCATTGAATGCGAAACTAATGAAGCTAACTTTTATATTCCTTGACAATCAGAAATATTGATTTATGTTGACTTAAGTACATTTCTCATATATCTTTTAGTGAAATCCTTGATAAGTAGTGCTTAGTATTGCCTTTAACATTATATATATATATATATATATATATATATATATATATATATATATATATATATATATATATATATATATATATATATTCGCTGCATTTATTATACATGTGTTTGTATTTTAGGCCAGCTGCACCGTTTGACATGCTATTATGTTGTATCTCGA
Organism: Octopus bimaculoides; assembly: GCF_046866305.1. NCBI lineage: Eukaryota > Metazoa > Mollusca > Cephalopoda > Octopoda > Octopodidae > Octopus > Octopus bimaculoides. The sequence goes on along the minus strand of NC_142942.1, from coordinate 11,636,993 downwards.
ATGCGAAGTGTGTAATAAATAGCTAGTTATAACATTCAGGAAAATATATAGCAGTAAAACGCAGGAAGACATGTATTTGAGCAGAGTTAATCCCACTGAGTTAGTAGGATATGTGATTAACTTTCAATGGCGCTTTTGGGACTTGGGATTTGGATAATCGTTAGGAACAATATACTGGAGTGGTCTCTGGTCTCTCATTACTGTTCCATACCAATGTGGTCAATGAACTTACAAGAAATAACTGCCAAATCTTCGTCAGATTACACACTACAGTGTGACTGAGGAAAAAGACATGTTTAATAACATGATTCAGGGTTTCCTACAAATAGGAAACAAGGTGAGATGGTCACGACTGGAGTAACTTTGATCATAAGTCTGCTCGATCAGGATTGATCTGGGGTTAAGCATCTTCGGCAACTGAGAAAGTTGAACTCAGCGCTGCAAGCAAACATACAAAACGTAACATTCTTATTTCTTTATTGCCCACAAGGGGCTAAACATAGAGGGGACAAACAAGGACAGACAAAGGGATTAAGTCGATTACATCGACCCCAGTACGTAACTGGTACTTAATTTATCGACCCCGAAAGGATGAAAGGCAAAGTCGACCTCGGCGGAATTTGAACTCAGAACGTTAACGGCAGACGAAATACCGCTAAGCATTTCGCCCGGCGTATTAACGTTTCTGCCACCTCGCTGCCTTTACCAAAACGTAACATTCGTTAATGCCGTTGTTATTGTTGTTGTTGTTATCATAGACCAGCAGTAATTGAGATGGGTTGAATGTGTCTATAAATCTCCTCTTTGGTCTTGTCCTTACGGTGATCGAACAAAAATAATGTTCTAAGTAGAGAATCGAACTCTGAACGCTGGACCGAAAGTACAATGTCATTAACCACTAAACCAACTTCTGATAGCTGCAACGTCCATTAAGGCGGATATTTTGCTACGAATGAATTAAATAGCAGATTAAGCGAGAAGATGAAATTATAAATTAATTAAAAGGTACTTAATGAACTACAAACTAAAAGATCAAAAGGGGGGAAAAAAGAGAAAGAGGAAGAGGGAAAGTGAAGGAGGAACGTTTTATTGGGCAAAATTTAAAGTATAATTGAATTGTTAAAGAGAAGTTTAAACAGATCATTAATACAATTACTATTTCTCATTAATGTAAAAAGAAGCAACTCTTTAGCATCACCAAGTGGGAAGGTAGAATTTGCTTTGCTAAGAATAACTGAGTGCTTTGCTTGTGGTAGAAATAAGAAAGAAAATAATAATTGAAGGAAATAGCGAATGAGACAATGAGATAGAGTTTATGCGACTGCTCGACTCGCTACAAGTAGCAGCCAAATCTTCTTAAAACACTAAAATACACAAAAAGAGTAGCGACGAAATAAGACGAAATAAGACACAGACGTTGGGATTAGATCGGAAACGTCTTCAGAAAAGATTGAGAAAGCGATTGTATAATGGCACTAAAGCGGCAGCCTGAGGTGGGAAAGAGCAGTAGGGTGCCCTAAAACCATATGGCGAAGGAGCAATGACAAGAAAAGGAGGCGAGGAGGGCGGAGAAGCTGGAAAGAGACTAGAACAATGGCAGAAAACAGCCATTAACTGGAGCAATGTGGAGAAATAAAGTATCTTGCTGAAGGACACAATGCGCTGCCGGGAATCGGTTGCCGGATGAGTGAACTGGAGCAGCGTGAAATAAAGTGTTTTCTTCAAGGACGCAACGCGCAGCCGGGAATTGAACTCACGACGTCTGATCTTGAGTTCAAATACTCTAACCATTAAGCCACTCGCCTTCGCACTCTATAGAATCAAAGTTTGGGAGTTCGTTTTTCAATGTTTCCTGACAAGGAAAGGAGACGAGAAGGGCGAAGAAGCTGGAAAGAGACTAGAAAAATGGCAGAAAACAGAGCTGGTTGGAGAGACTGTGTTGCGGCCTTTGTGCTTCATGGCACGGAGAGAACTAACTAATATTTTATAAGTGAGTATTAAATTTCCCAAATAGTTAAATTAGAAGGTTTGTTAGAAAAATTATTTTATTATTGCTAAAAATAAGAAAGGAACAACTGACTGAAGTAGCCAATGAGACAACGAGAAAGTTTCTACGTGATCACTCGACCTGTTAAAAATAGCAGATAAATCTCCCTTAGATCATACCAAAACAATTTGAGTTGAAGAAACAGAACAATGAAATATCCTGCAAGCAATAGCTACATTTGCCTGATCCCAGGCAAAATCAAAATCCAAATCATTAGTGTCCCCAATGTTACTCCATAGCAAAATCCATACCTGGACTCAAATTACATTGTTTTTTTTTTATTTTCACACCCTCTCCTTCAAACACTCATACGTCGAAATCGCCGGGAGTGATCATCAAATCATACACCAATGTACAAGGAATTGTACATTAGATAATCAAGCAATGTATCTGTTGGCATAAAAGGCGTATAGGCATATTAGACACACACACTTGGTCTCGTGATACGTACGGTGGCACACACACACTGAATTATATTTAATACGTTCGTATATAAACAGACGTGGAAAGACCTTCACGGCAGAAACTGTATGGAGAAAAAATAGTGCAACTTAAACATGAGTAAATACGGTAATTTATTACCATAACCGGGACGGTAGTCGAGACCTTGATCAGAGCGAGTGCAGCAGAGCAAGAGGTAATAAGTTCGCGTTGAAACGAGTCTGTGAAAAAGGTTTGGTTTTGGTTTCCAACTGAAGCCTTTGAAAAAAAGTATGGACGTCGTACGATATCATCCCTCCTTCTTTATAAATGTGTTTGTGTGTGATATTAGTTACAAATGGATTTCGTATGGGTAGCAGCATTTTTCTTTCTTGAAAAATACAGTTCCTTGCGTTAAGGATTTCTCCTCTTCGAGTATTAACAAATTAATCCGCGTTTTACATATGGGGACTAACTACCCATCACAACGAAAAATAATGAATTTATTTCCTTTAGAAATAAAAACAACATTCCATTATTTTCGCTTTTAGAATTTTATTGCTATACTGAAAATGATTTGTAATAACCCTTTCTACTATAGGCCCAAGGCCTAGAATTTGTGGGAAGGAGGCTAGTCGATTACATCGAACCAGTGATCGACTGGTACTTATTTTATAGAACCCCGAAAGAATAAGAAACATAGCTGACCTCGTTGGAATTTGAACCCAGAACATAAAGCTGGAAGAAGTGCTGCTAAACATTTTGAAAGAAGGGGAGGGGAGGAGAAAGAAGGGGAGGGGAGGGGAGGAGAAAGAAGGGGAGGGGAGGGGAGGAGAAAGGGGAGGGGAGGAGAAAGGGGAGGGGAGGAGAAAGGGGAGGGGAGGAGAAAGGGGAGGGGAGGAGAAAGAAGGGGAGGGGAGGGGAGGAGAAAGGGGAGGGGAGGGGAGGGGAGGGGAGGAGAAAGGGGAGGGGAGGAGAAAAAGAAGGCAACTATGGCGATGATGAAATGACTACGAGGGGGACTGTGACTGCGTTGATGACGATGATTGATGATTGATGGCTAAAGATGATGGTTGATGATTGATGACTAAAGATGATGATTGATGACTAAAGATGATGATTGATGATTGATGACTAAAGATGATGATTGATGATTGATGACTAAAGATGATGATTGATGACTAAAGATGATGATTGATGACTAAAGATGATGATTGATGACTAAAGATGATGATTGATGAATGATGACTAAAGATGATGATTGATGATTGATGACTAAAGATGTTGATTGATGACTGACCAAAGATGATGATTGATGACTAAAGATGATGATTGATGATTGATGACCAAAGATGATTGATGATTGATGACTAAAGATGATGGTTGATTCATGACTAAAGATGATGATTGATGATTGATGATTGATGACTAAAGTTGATGATTGATGATAAATGACTAAAGATGATAACGATGATGATGGGGAAAATACTACTACTATGCTAAATCTACTTCTAAACCAATATTTACTTCTACTACTTGAAATGATTTAAGATTACACAACAAGATTGAAAACAAAAAACAATGTTTTGAAATCGAAAACAGTTTAAATACCATTTTAGTATTTGCCAACATTTAGAATATTAATTGCGATTGTTTAATCCAAGAAATTTGGAATTGTGTAAATGTATGAATTTTAAACATACACACACACACACACACACACACACACACACAGAGAAAATCTGCCTTTTATAGTATATATATATATATATATACACATACATACTCTGGATGCGTTTCAATTCTCTTCTTATTTATCATTTCAATGGTTATCTCCATCTGAACATCTTATCAGTCGTGTCATTCTTATCAAAGTCTTCTTAACCTATCACAGCTTAATAAAATATTAAGTCACTCCAACAGCACTGATTTATATTTTATACCAATCCACTCCGTCTTGCAGACGTGTTTTTGGCCGCAACTGTTAAGGCGTATTCTCAAGATGTATAGCGATTTTATACAATCAGACAAGAGAGGGCGATTTATCTCCCTCATCCGCTTAATGCTATGAAACCCGAGCTAAGCACCAGATTTATGAGCTCTTATGGATACTAAAGACACTTAGCAACTTCTTTCTCCTCTCTCTTTCTCTCTCTTCTTTTCTTTCCTTTTTTTTTCTTTTCTTATAGAGTCATGTCGCGTGGTTTATATAGTTTATACCATTTCCTAACATATTTATTTATTATATTATTATTATCTTTCTTCTCTTTAGTTTACGGCTTGCGGCTCTTTATCGCAATAGTCCAACACGTTCAACCTTCTTGCTTTCACTGTTTGAAGTGATATTGAGTTTGCGATAGAAACACTTAAATTGCTTATTGCATCGATATTTTGATAATTAATTTGCAATATATAATAATCACTAAAGATTTTTATATTTTTTTCAATCAATTACCGAAAAAAGGATTATGCCAGTGTTTTGAACTTTTCATTGATTTCGCTAGTTCTTATTATATTTCTCTGCCTTACATGTTTTTTGTTCATTGTTTTTTTTTTTATTTATTTATATACCAATGTTGTTTTTGGTTTTTTTAACATTCGATACGTCTTTATTACTTCATAATTTCTTTAAACATATGATGACTTCTTAGATAAATGACTAAAACAATTGAAGAAGATCAAATTTAGATTATTTACAGACACTTTTTTTCAAATAAACTAAGATGGGGGTCAAAATAGCAGCGTTATAATTATTTTTTGATTGGTTCGGCAATAAGAAACTGTTAAGATGATTATTAGCATTAAAAAAGTGGGGGCGGGTTAGGGGATTGCTAATGGCGATGGGTTTTTAATTTAATTTATTTATACAGGCGTAGGCGTGGGTGTGTGGTAAGAAGTTTGCTTCACAACCATATGTTTCTGGGTTCAGTTCCCACGGTGTGGCACGTTGAACAAGTGTATTTTAATATAGCCACAGGCTGACTAAAACATTTTGAATGGATTTGGTGAGCGAAAACTGAAAGAAGCCCATCATATATATATATATATATATATATATATATATATATATATATATATATATATATATATATATATATACGTGTGTGTGTGTTTGTCTCCCGCCACCCTAACCCTAACCACAAGTCACGTGGTTATAAAGATCGACTTAAACCACCTCCTAATTGCAACAGTTCTGAGTGAATCAGTATTCTTGGATCAACTGGAGATTATCAGCATATTTCTTTAAACAATTTATCCAAAATATAGTAAATTCATGCGACTCTATATTTTAGATATCAATAAAGCTACGCAGGATCAGGTATTGCTTTCTGTGTTCTTACGTGCGTGCGTGCATATATATATATATATATATATATATATATATATATATATATATATATATATAGAGAGAGAGAGAGAGAGAGAGAGAGAGAGAGAGAGAGAGAGAGAGAGAGGGAGAGAGAGAGAGAGAGAGAGAGAGATATATATATATATAGAGAGAGAGAGAGACAGAGAGAGAACAACAGATGGATAATGTGTCAATTGTTTTTGAATATGGTTCATGTATTCACCTGACGAAAACGGGTTTTTCTAATGATGTAGTGTCTCCATTAATCAATTGAAAATTCGTTGGAAACAGCTGTAGGAAATTGACACATTATCTATCTGTTGCTATTTATTTATTATTCACCTTTCTCAAAACCTGCTCCTTACGTAGATCCGAAATATATTATGGACCGTAGATTTAGTACAAGGTGCATTTCTTGATTAACCTCAGGACTAATGATAAACTCAGTCGAGTACAGTTAATCGTATACATAACCTGAATATCTTCTTGCCTGTACTCCGGTACCCGCATATGTATTCCTTTATTTTTGTTGAGTGCACATTTTATTTTTCGACCTGATCCAATGCTTTACCATTTAAGTTCCTGGTTCACAAATTAAAGAAACAAGAACAGGTTCAACATTTCCTTTCAATGAATTTCAATCGTTTTAACTTACATTATTGGTTTCAACGACGTCTGTCGGATTTCTCAAATGAAAATGTTTTTAGTAGTGGCAGGTTTTCATCCAGTTTTTTTTTCCTTATATATACCACAGAAACCTCTAACCATTTTCACTTTATGTGTGTGTGTGGGGGGGGGGGGGTGATTGTTTCTTTGTATCCGTTTTAGCCCTCCTCCTCCTTACCGTTTGACAACCGGTGTTTGTTTGTTTATTTACCTCCCCGTAACTTGGGATTTCTGTAAAACACACCGATAGAATAAGAACCGATCTTTTAAAAACAAATAAGAACTGGGGTCGATTTGTTCCGCTAAAACTCTTCAGGGCAGTGCCCTAGCATGGCTGTAGTCCAATGACTGAATCAAATACACGATAAGAAATGATGGAAGCATATCTAACCTTACCGTGTACTATAGAATGGGTATTAGGCTTATAAACCCCAAAATGTGTGTTACCAGTCACATGATTTTCTGAAAATCTGAAGAAATAACTTTAATATGTCCCTAATGTATGACTACTACTCAAGCATTATGGTTTTGTGTTTTATGGAATTTATTATTTCCTATTGGCCTGATCCCAGTGGTTAGGGCAGGGGACTCGCGGTCGGAGGATCGCGGTTCCGATTGCCAGACAGGGCGTTGTGTGTGTTTATTGAGCGAAAACACCTCAAGCTCCACGAGGCTCCGGCACGGGGTGGTGGTGACTCCTGTTGTACTCTTTCGCCCCAACTTTCTCTCACTTTTTCTTCCTGTTTCTTGAGTAAAGCTGTGATGGACTGGCGTCCCGTCCAGCTGAAGTGGGGGGATACATATGCCATAGAAACCGGGAAACCGGGCCCATGAGCCTGGCTAGGTTTTAAAAGGGTGCATAAATAAATAAAATTGGCCTGATATTTTAATTCATACCTCCTTACCAAACTATTTTACCTGTTGTTCATCTTACAGGGAGTCAATATATATATATATATATATATATATATATATATATATATAATGTGTATGTGCACGTTTTTGCATGAGGGAGCTGGTGAGTGTGTGTGTGTGTGTGTGTGTGTAGGTATGTAAAAACAGAGAGAATAGATAAATATGTATTAGGTGTATGTGTGTGCATGACGTATGTGTGTGTGTGTGTAAATATCTATGTCATATGTTGTTTATGCAGACACACGTACACACACAGATACACAGACAGACTGACAGATAGATAGATAGATAGATAGATAGATAGATAGATAGATAGATAGATAGATAGATGATTTTATTTATATACATAGATGTAGATATATGATATATATGTTATACATACTAGATATATTATATATATATAAATATATTTGGATATGTGCGTATGTGTGTGTGTATGAGTATATAGAACAGATGGGCTTCTCTTAGAGGCCTGCCAAACTTTAAGTTGCTTGGAACCGAATCAGACTGTTTCAAATAATATATAGCTAGATATGATATAACTATGTATATAGGTGTAATATAAGTGTGCATATGTTTTACATTTATAACTTTTACACATATATATCCACACAAACACACACACATACACACATGCATATATTTATTTGTATGTATATATTTTTTGACGTCATAAGAATTCACAAACCTTCGTGAGAACGTGAAATAAATCCGTTACGGAATTGAATCTCGAAGTACATATGCAGAGCTATAAATGATAGCATGTAAATAATATTAGGTTCAAAAACAAAAAGAAGCCCATCATATATATATATATATATGTATGTATATCAGTTTGTGTGTGTCTATGTGTCTGTTTTTATCCCCCCTCCAACCGCCATCACCTGACAACCAATGCTGGTGTGTTTATGTTCCCGTAACTTAGCGGTTCGGCAATAAGTGTACGATAGAATAAGTACTAAGCTTACAAAGTATAAGTTCTGGGGGTCGATTTCTTCGATTAAAACTCCCTTAAGGTTATGCTCCAACATAGCCGCAGTCAAAGGACTGAAACAAGTAAAAGAATAAAAGAATATATATATATATATATATATATATATATATATATATATATGCAAGCACACCTACACACGCATGCGCCGTTCATACACACACACACTAACGCACCACACTTGATTGATTCGACAGTAAACTTCTCTCCTCTCCTAAAACGTTGTGGCTCAGTGCCACACTATGTAATTCATATATTATTATCTTGTATTTTTATTCTGAATTCCAATCCCCTCATGGTCCACATTTCCCTTTCGTGTCCTCGGGATCAATAAAACAAAAATATAAAAACAGAAAAAACAAAAACAAAAATAAAAAACAAAAATAAAAAACAACAATTAAAGTGTCAGTAATATACTGGAATCGATTAAACAGACTCTATCTCTTCGCCCGATCAACATTGGCCGCGAGCCAAAATAACAAATCGTTATTTTCAAATGCTTTTTTATTGTTTTGTAAAGTAGTTCTATTGGTAGCAACGGTTTTAGTGGTGTTAGATGTTGTTGTTGTTGTTATTGTTGTTGTTGTTGTTCCTTAGCCTCTTGTTGTGCCTGGTTGAACAGCTCTATATTTTTATCCAAGACGTTCGTTCTAGCCTTAACTACCCTGTCTTTTTTATTTTCTGCTTATATACAGTATTACCAGGAATTCATTAACCAATGTTTTCTTGCCCCTTTTTTTTCCTTTTTTCTTTAAGATTTCGGAGATCTTGGCTGGTTTTCCTAAGAGAGATTCTTTCGTTGACTGAACGATTAGTTGTTATTGCTCTTGTTGTTGTTTTTATTGCGTAGTCCTAAATCATCTCTGATCGAATTATCCCAAGTCGCATTCACTCAACACCATGCGATCCTTACAATAACGGTGTTTTCTTTTTTTCTTCTTTGCATTTTTTTTTTTTGGCAAATGACCTTAATCCGAAACGTGTATCTTCTTTATATAGTAAAATCAATTAACTAGCACTCTTGTTCGTTTTAAAGTGTTTTTTTTTATTCAGAGCTTACTCTATGAGAAGTAAATAACTACAACTATTGATTTTTCATTAATATTTTATCTTTTACTTGCTTCAGTCATTAGATTGCGACCATGCTGGAGTGCCACCTTGAAAAAGTTTTAGTCGAATGAATCGGCCCAGGTACTTATTATTTTTTAAGATTGACGGTCACGAGTGCTGAACCACTAAGTTACGGGGATCTAAACACACCAACAACGGTTGTCAAGCAGTGGTGCGGGGAAAGCACGCACACACACACACACACACACACACACACATATATATATATATATATATATATATATATATATATAGAGAGAGAGAGAGAGAGAGAGAGAGAGAGAGAAAATATATATGTATATACTTACATATAAGAGACCAAAGTATACGTACGCCGCTATATTTTTATATATAAAGAATACGAAAATGGGACAAGGACGCAAAACATCCAGACAGTTAGGTGATACAGCCGAAATTGCAAAGATAATCTGGAACTCGACTGAGGAAAGAAAACTCCGAATGACCCGTCCTTGTTTTCTTTGTATCGTCTGTCTGGATGTTTTGCGTTCTTGTCCCATTTTCGTATTTACATACATACTTACATACATACATATATATATAGATAGATAGATAGATAGATAGATAGATAGATAGATAGATAGATAGATAGATAGATATACACACGACAGGCCTTTTTCACTCTCCGTCTACCAAATTCACTCACAAGGCTTGAGGCCTTCTCACATAGACAGACAACCGAATTACGACTTGCTATCCCCAGATACATAGCTCCGGAGTTACTGCTACAAGTTTCTCTGACGAATCTTCATCACCAAGCCTTCGTTCTGGCTCTGAAGATTTTTGTTTCTGTCATATTATTATTATATCCAATACAAAAGAAGTGAGTTGGCAGGATCGTTAGCACGCCGGACAACGATGCTCAGTGGCATTTCTTCCGGCTTTATACTCTGAGTTCAAATTCCGCCGAGGTCGACTTTGTCTTTCATCCAACAATTTCAGGGTCGACGAAATAAGTACCAATTGAACGCTGAAATCGATCTACTCGGCTACCCTCTCCCCACTCATACCCTAATGTCAGGCCTTGTGTCTATTAGTAGAAATAATTATTACATCCAAGTTTAAGTCATCCAGTACATTCAGCCTTTTTAAAGACAACAGGGCAAAGTTTAAGAGAGGCTTTTTGGTATTAGCCGTTATAATATCTAGCATGTCGAACGAGTGAGTATACTCGTCGTATTCTCTGTTGTTAGAGAAATTATTTTATCGTCATATTATCATAATAATAAAAAAGCAATAGTTCCTTGTACTTTTTTACTGATAGCTTCTCAAACAGATAATGAATATTTATTTGTACGCCGAGATACAGATGTAGATATTTACTTCTTGTCATGTAACCTCTGAATTCAAACTTTCAATTTGATATGCCTTATCTACGCAGCTTAACCTCTTTATCATATAGTTTGTTTCATACTCTTGAATAAGAGTATGCGTACGTGCGTGTGTGTCTGTGATATGTTAAGTAATGCTGTCTTGTCTGTATAACTGATTTCTTAGTTAAACACAACCGCGATTAGCTTATTTGCGATTAGCATATTTACGTTCGAATCTGTTGGAACGTGTTAAGAATAAATATGCATGTCATCGTTTCAGACTTCGCTGTTTACATTGCATATGACGATTTATTATCGGTTGGCAAATATCAACACTGATCAGCGAACAGTTTGTTCGCTGAAAATAAAAACAAAGCCATCGACTCTTGTCATATTCATTAGTCCGCTTACTTCTGGCTGATGGAACATACGTCGATACAAATTTAAAGGTATATACTCTTTTACTCTTTTACTTGTTTCAGTCATTTGACTGCGGCCATGCTGGAGCACCGCCTTTAGTCGAGCAAATCGACCCCAGGACTTATTCTTTGTAAGCCTAGTACTTATTCTATCGTTCTCTTTTGCCGAACCGCTAAGTTACGGGGACGTAAACACACCAGCATCGGTTGTCAAGAGATGTTGGGGGGGGGGGGGGGGCAAACACAGACACACGAACATATACACACACATACATATATATATATATATATATATACATATATACGACGGGATTCTTTCAGTTTCCGTCTACCAAATCCACTCACAAGGCTTTGGTCGGCCCGAGGCTATAGCAGAAGACACTTGCCCAAGGTGCCATGCAGTGGGACTGAACTCGGAACCATGTGGTTGGTTAGCAAGCTACTTACCACACAGCCACTCCTGCGCCTATATATAAATAGAATGATGTGACCAGTTTACTTTCTCGAGGAATAGGGTTAGCAACATAAAAGAAGTAAATTGGTTTCAATCAGGAATCGAAACCGATTTCCTGACTCGGCTCCTCGCGACGATAGTCCTCGGTTTATAACTCTCGTCACACTCTAACCTCATAATGAACCAGGGAGAAAACCACTCCACGCTCTTTGTCTAAGACTTCTTTTGTAATTCTTCTCGTATAGTTCCATTTGCAACTAGAACAATTTACAGAAATATTTAATTAACTCCAATACTTGGTGGACAGTTTATTTTTAATCGATTCTGGAAGGACGGAAAGCTAAGTTGACCGCAGCGGAATTTGAACTTAGAACGTAAAGCGCAGCAATTAAATACCGCAAAATATTTTGTTCGATGCTCTACTTTCTTTTTTGTTCAGTATTTCGTGGTTGCTCGATATGCTAGAAACAGCTGCTAAATCTCTCTCAAATTTCAACTTACTGGAGAGTATTGTAGTTCGCTTGAAGCATTGTGTATTGTTTGTAAAGAATAAAAAGTTTAGAATGGTACAACAATGCACTATAGAACAAACAATGGACTATATACCTGTTGTAATTTGGTTATCTATAGTCTGATGATATTTCGGAATTACAATTCCTTCTTCAGATCTTCTTAGATGGAGTCTCTGCTATAATCCAAAAATATTCAATCCGGCTTGTATGTGTGTGTGTGTGTGTGTGTGTAAGAGAGAGAGAGAGAGATAGAGAGAAGGAGGGAGGGAGAGAGATTACATTATCCGGTATGCCATTCCTTGTTCAAAATGGGGTTTGATTTGAGGAAATGTTGATTCCTTTTCCCAGCAGAGCAAACAATGCCATAGAAGTTCCCACGTTGGTTCAACAACTTACTGCCTTTCCAAAGAGGACGGTTAGATTGGACAATGCAGTTCGAACATGTGCTTCGGACATCAAGGAAAAGCGGAACCCCATCATTTTTTATTTATTTATTTATTTCCCCATCACCAAAAAAAAAAAAGTTGGAAATTTACGATTTTGCCTTTTTGCTCAAGTCATAAGTAAATAATTTACTTACTTATAGGTGCAGGAGTGGCTGTGTGGTAAGTAGCTTGCTTACCAACCACATGGTTCCAGGTTCAGTCCCACGGCGTGACACCTTAGGCAATTGTTTTCTACTATAG